>NC_142686.1:62422812-62725625 GCF_056320005.1 Nelumbo lutea | reverse complement strand
TCGGATGAAGGGATACATCAACGAACTGGAGGCTCTTGGATCCGGGCTGGACCTTGCGACCCAGATAGATGCTATCCTTAATTCTTTGCCTCAGTCCTTTAATCCGTTCATCATGAACTATAACATGAACAAGCTGAATGTCAGCTTGCAAGAGCTCAGCAATATGTTGCAAAGAGCTGAAGAACTGATTAGAAAGGATGAACTTGTAGTTATGCTTGTTGAAGCTAGCAAGACGGGTAAGAGAAAGAGGAAGGCAAAGAAGCCTCAGAAGAAAGCCACTAAGGGTAAGAAGCAGAAGAAAGACAAAGCATCAAATTCCTGTCACTTCTGCAAGAAGACCGACCATTTGAAAAGGAACTGTCCTACCTACCTGGAATCCAAGAAAGGTAATTTCGAATCTTGTGTTATAGAAACCAATTTATTGGTAGCTTCTGCGTCCTGGTGTATTGACTCCGGGGCTTCAACTCATGCGTGTAACTCACTGCAGGGGTTCAAGGTAAGTAGAAGGCTGAGTGAAGGAGAAGTTACACTCTACTTGGGGACTACTACAACTGTTGCGGCAATAGGAACCATGGAGTTAATTTTTAGAGAATGAATAATTGTACTAAAAGATTGTCTTTATGTACAAAATTTAAGAAAAATTTTGATTTCTGTTTCAAAACTGTGTGTAGATGGTTATTCTGCCTTCTTTAGTGATACGATTACTATTAAAAGAAATAACAAATTCATCGCATACGGAGAACAGTCTCTATGTTCTACATCCTTCTCTAGAAACTAACATAACCGAAACTACGTCAGCTGAAATCACCAAGAAGAGAGCCCGTGATACAGTTAATTCCACGTGTCTGTGGCATTATCGACTTGGCAACATCGGTGTTGACCAAATCACAAGGTTGGTAAAGGATGGTCCTTTGGATTTTCTAACTATAGAAGATCTTCCCACCTGTGAGTCTTTCCTACAAGGCAAGATGACAAAACGACCATTTAACGGTAAGCCTGAAAGATGTACAGGCACACTTGACCTAATACATATTGATGTATGTGGTCCCCTGAGTGTTAGGACATGAAATCAACACGTGTATTTCATCACCTTCATAGATGATTTCTCACGATATGGTTATGTGTACCTAATGAGACACAAGTCTGGATCCTTTGAAAAGGTCAAAGAGTTTAGATAAGAGGTCGAGAAACAGTTGGGGAGAGAAATTAAAGCCCTTTGATCTAATCGAGGTGGCGAGTATCTCTCTGACAAATTCAGAGACTACTTAAAGGACAATGAGATAATATCACAATTAGCTCCTCCTGTTACACCACAACTTAACGGTGTTTCAGAGAGGAGGAATAGGACCTTATTGGATATGGTCCGATCACTTCTCATACACTCAGAGTTACCCACATCCTTTTGGGGTTACGCATTAGAGATTGTGATTTACGTGCTGAATTGGGTTCTAGCCAAATCGGTTCTAAACACTCCATATGAACTTTGGACCGGAAAGAAACCAAGTGTCAGACACTCCAGTTGATTTATGCCAGTAGGACCCTTAAGCCAGTCGAGAAGAACTAATCCCATATGGAACAGTAGTGTTTAGCGTTGGTTTTTGCAATACAAAAATTCATGCACTACATTCTGGGTCAAAAGATCAGACTCATCGCAAGGAAGAACTCGATTAAATTCTTTGTAGACAGACCTCCCCTTTCAGGCAGACTCATCAAATAGATGATGCAGCTTAGTGAGTATATGATAGAATACATCCAACCCAGGGCCATTAAGTGCCAAGCAGCAGCAGACCTGTTGGCCACCTTCCCTTCAGTGGTGATTTTCCCATATCGCAAGAAATACGTGGAGACATACCAATGATCGTTGTGGCTGAAAGTAGCAAGTGGGTCTTGACATTCAATGGAAGTAGCACCAGAACCTTGGCTGGCCCCGAGGTCACCCTAACCTCTTTCGACAGACAAATGTCTGCTTATTCTTTTAAGCTCCAATTCCCCTATTCTCACAACATAGCAGAGTATGAGGCCCTAGTCCTAGGTTTGGTCAAAGCAATAGAGTCTGGTGCAAAGAAAATCAAGGTATCCAAATTGGTGACTGGTCAACTTGATGGAAGTACAATAGTGAAGGAATTAACTATCCTACTGTACAGAACCCTGATCCAGAGGCTAGTCCGCAACCTAGAGGTGGACTTCAAGCATCAAAATAGAGCCAAGAATAGGTTAGCTGACGTACTAGCCACTTTAGGATCCAAAATATAGTCTAGCAAAGAGCCCATAGAGATCACCATCCAATCGATAGACAAGCAATCAACTGTCACATTGAAAGATTGGGAAGAAAGAGAAAATGAAATAATCACGGACAATTGGAGATATGAAATAATCTAGAAATTGAACAGTCAGACCATAGGGACGCAAGACAGCAAGCTGCTTGCAAAATTCCAATTGGTGAATGGGGTACTATACCATATACAGTTGGACGGGGTGAGAACGAGATGCCTAGGAAAAGATAATGCTGAAGTGGTCCTGAATGAAACACATAATACCCATTGTGGGGATATTACAAGCATCCTATTCAGAAAATTACAAAGGTTAGGGTATTACTGGCCTGTGATGAAGTCAAACTCTGCCAAGGTATAGAGAGAATGCAATAAATGCATCACGCAAATAGATGGGAGAGAATGCCTTGTGGTTTGTGAGGAAAACTGGAGGAGAATGTATATAAATTACCTAGAAGACAATACCCTGCCTATAGACCCAACATTGAGGAGAAGGCTATTATCCAAGGCTAGGCAGTTCTACCTTCAATAAGGTAGAGGCCATACCCTTGTGAAGAATCTGTGCAGAAAACATAGCCAACTTCCTTAGGCAGAACATAACTCATAGATTCAAAGTCCCAATGAAGATTCTGACAAACAATGACCTATCCATAAAAAATCAAGAAGTCTGTGACCTTCTAGGGCAATATGGTGCAAGATTAGGGACATCAATATACTACCCACAAGGCAATGGACAAGTAGAAGCCACAAACAAGACCCTACTAAGGATGTTGAGTAAAAAAGTGGTCGACAATCAAAAGGACTGGCCAGAAAAGCTGTCAAAAACCCTCTGGGCCTATCACACCACGATTAGAAAGAGCACATAGGTGACACCCTACTCATTAGTATATGGCCAGGAAGTAGTACTACTAGTAGAAATATGGGTTGTATCTGCCTGAGTAACCTTTGCAATGGGAAATAAGGTGACCTGAAGATAAAGACCACTTACTCACAAATAAGTTAGAAGCCATAGATGAAGTCAAAGACAGGGCCATGCAAAGATAGACTAAATACAAACAAGCTCTAGCCACAAACTCCAATAAACTATTAAGACCTAGAAACTTCAAAGAAGGAGACAAGGTACTCAAAACGGTGATAAACTTTAGACAAGGAAAGTCTATGGGAAAATTTTCCCCAACATGGGTATTACGTATTGATGACTATAGATACAAAGGAACAGGACGGAACAATCAAAGACTACTGGTTGAGACCTTACTTTGAGTAATATTGTACTTATGTAATTCCATTACTGCATGTACTTACTTTAGTAGTCAATGTCTTTGCTTTCTTATGCAATTGTACTCTACTTTTGAATAATTGTGATCAATTCCTAGTACATATATCAGCAATTCGCATTTTGCGATAAAGTTTCTTTTATAGTTTTGTTTGCGATAATGTCTTGATGTATCCATATGCTTTGATAATGTGACAAATCTATAGCTCAATGATTTGAATGATATAGTCTATATGCTAACCTTCATATATGCTCTCATATGCACTTTAGTCTCCTAGCAACCCCAGGATTACACTGAATTTCCCTAGTAACCCTGGGAAGGCCTTGTAAACCCTAGGTGCACTCTCATCTCCTGGCAACCCCAGGATTGCACTGAATTTCCCCGGTAACCCCAAGAAGGCCCTGGAAACCATAAGTGCACTCTCATCTCCTGGCAACCCTTGGACCGCACTTAGATCCCCTGGAAAGGCCTTGGCAACCCCAGGCATGCTCACATTCCCTAGCAACCACAAGAAGGATCTGGCAACTCCAGATACACTCAGATCCCCCAGTAACCCCGAGAAGGCCCTGACAACCCCAAGTGCGCTCACATTCCTTGGCAACCCCAGACGCACTGAGATCCCACAACAACCCCAAGCATGCTAACATTCTCTGGCAACCCCAGGAAGGCTCTGACAACCCCAGATGCACTCAGATTCCGTAGCAACCCCGAGAAGGCTCCGACAACCCCAGACACACTCAGATTCTCTAGAAACCCCAAGAAGGCCCTAGCAACCCCAAGCATGCTCATATTACCTAGCAACCCCAGGCTTGCACTCAGATCCCCCGACAACCCCAAGAAGGCCCTGGCAACCCCAGGTGCACTGACATTCCCTGACAACCCTAGGAAGGCTTTGGCAACTACAGACACACTCAAATTCCCCAGCAACCCCAGGAAGGCCCTACCAACCCCAGGTGCGCTCATTTTACCTAGCAACCCTAGGCTTTCACTTAGATCCCTCGACAACCCCGGGAAGGCCCTAGAAACCCCAAGCGTGCTCATTTCACCTGGCAACCCCAGGCACACCCATACATCCCCTGGTAGCCCCAGGGAGGCTTCGGCAACATCAGGTATGATCTTTCCCCAACCCATGAATACAGATGCATTACTACCTGCAAATGCAACTGTCTAAGTAAGAACCAAGTTAAAACCATCACACACATAAACTACAACCCTCTGTTGGGAACAACAACTTACTCCAACTATTGACATCTTACTCGCACTAAAAGAGCTCAACTAGTTCTCTCATACGATGACTAAAATCTCACCAAAGGCAACAAAGTCCTGAAGCTCATAATTAACCTTGAGGGCCAGTCGCCTCCCCAAACATGGTTGCAATGGAACTCTAACCCAAGCAAATTATTTACACTACGACTAAATCCCAACCACATCATACATGAAGGGCCTTGCCTTCTCAAGGCACAACCCTCTATCCTTGAGGGGGCAGAAAAACCACATTTTCCCAACAAAGTAACTCAAATCTCGCTTCCTATGAGTATGTTAGTTATCTACTTATGTACATAACATTATTCGGGATGACACCTCCGTAACTGATAGTATCTCACCGTTTATTCTTCTCTACCAATCTACGATGAAGTACTGTGCCTGCCCTGATAATTTACTACGATACCTTATAAGTACTTGAATTCCCAATGCCATTGGCAAGTTACAACTTTCTCATCTTCTTCTTTTCTCTCTCAAAGGCATTTTCTACACGCACTAAGCCTCCAAACTAAGGCGCGCACACAGTTACCTTCCTTCTATAGAAATCTGCAGTTACGAACCGATTACACTCGCAATAATAGTACTAGATTGCGATTAAGCTTCAGAATACGTACAAAAAGTACGTATTGCGACAGCTGCACTAATACATGTTACAAGAAGAATTCACAGACCATGCGACCTCCAAACAACATTTGCACAAATTCAGACTTTTCTCTGCACACTAGCATGCGATAAAGCCATATTACAAAAGCAAAAACTATTGACAAATAACTAAGCTCTCTTGGAAATTCTTGTGAAAGCTTTCTGGAAGCTCTAGTACAATGAGAAAACCTTTTCTCTACGATTAGATTCGCTATGCATCAGAACCGAAGCGTGATACTCCACGGCCAAAAGCCCACTGGCACTACGATAAAACACCGATGCAAAGCACTTGGAAGCTGGCATATTGGTGATGTAATAACACATATTTATCACGCAATAGGTACTCAAACTTCCTAAGGAGCTCACAACCTCGATCAAATATCCTTCTCTACGCGCATGCTAAAATATCTTACATTACAACCCTATCGCAGCTAGCGAAACCAGGGGAAGCAAAACCATGGCAGATTGCTTCCCCCTCTTCAAAATGACTTGTGATTGAGGGCTAATCATAAAAAGCCGAGGAAACACAAAGAAGCGCCCAGTCATGATGACAATTCATGAACTATCTGATTTGAGTTTTTCCTAAATCCTATCTGTTACCTACAGATAGGATTTGTTCGGTTTAAAACGGTTTGTGGTGAGCAAACGGTTTGTTCGGTTTAAAACTAAACCGAATAGACCAAGTTTTTGGAAACCGAACTATGAAAAGTGGAAATCGAACTGAAACAGAATTTAGGTTAAACCAAACAAACGAAACCAATTTTTTTTGGTTATATTGGTTTTTTCGATTAAAACCGAAAATTGCAAAAACTGACAGAAAAATTACAAAAATCGCTCATGTCATGTTAAGATTAACAAAGTTTTTATTTTACTCCATATCCTCAGTATAAAAAGCTTTGTTGTTAAGCTTAACAAAGCAACTATGTTGTTCAGGTATGGGCTTGCAGTCTTGCACCCGCCAAGCTCAACAGTAGTTCAGGACTTCAGTCTCCAGGTATACAATTACAAAGGACCAGTTACCAGTAATCCCTAGGGTATTACTATTAACTGTTAATTAGTCTGAGAAAGAACTTCTACACAAATAGCCAAATTGTTGGGTTGAGTTTGCAAGCACTTAACCTAACTCGTTAAGGAAAATATGAAGTAAATAGAATCAAGAGATAGAAATCAAACGTATTAAAAAGGACCCCAAGGGCCTTGGATAAGGGGTTGGTTAGCCCAATACACAAGGCCAAGTCTTCTTGTGGGGTTTAAGGGTTACAAGAAGGAGGATGCCTAGTTCTTGTTAGGAGGGGTTCCTGCAAGCATTTCGTCCAACCTACAATTGTTGCCAGTGGAGCTGATCCACCATTTTTATTTTGTTTATTTATTTTTTTTCTTTTTGTTATTCAGTTTTTCTATCAATTTAATTTCTGCAATTTTCCATTTTGGTTTGATTTAATTTCTGTTTTTCTTTGTCTTTTGTAGATCTGAATTTGCCCAGTTCAAGGCAAAGTTGTCTCGAGGGGTTTGAGGGTTGAACGGAGGAGGAACGGCTTGCAATTTGTCTTCTTGGAAAGCTACCACCACTCGATCCGAATTTCAGTATATTTTTATTTGTTTTCTTGTTAATTTTAGTTTGATTTAATTTACGAATTTTATTGTCTTTTTCAATTCTGAATATTTAATTTTAGCTTTAATAAATTTTATTTTCTTATTTTCTGCAAATCCCAAATCTGTTTTCTTTTTCTTATTTGTCCGGAACAAAATAATAATTTTTAACCTTGCTTCCTTGATGATTCAACCCCTTCCTCACCACTAAACTATGTTCTTTATTTAGTTTTGAGGATTGGAAAAATATAAATTATTAAACTAGTGTCCCGGGTGTTGGACGATGCATCCTAGGCGTACCGAGTTTTTGGCGCCATTGCCGGGGAAGCAACGGATTGAAAATTTTTATTTTTTTGTTTCGGATCCATTTACATTATTTTTTTTCATTAGCTTTTTGATCTTTGGAAATAAAACTCTCATAATTCTTCTTTGTTTTCGTAGGACGTAGCAGCTGATGGTGGGGTGCTGGAACATTGTCGAACTGTGCACACAAAAAAAAAAGGAAAATATTGGGTAGCGATTCTGGTGTGGTCGTCCCAATTTATTTCTGATTTTTCTTTTTATTTTTGAATTTACCTTGTTAGATTAGTGTTTTCGAATCTTTGGTTATTTATTTATTTATTTCTTTCTTTATAGATGTGGCTATATTTTATTTAGGATTATTTTTTTTTTCTTTTTGTTTTGCCTTTAAATCTAGTTTTTGTTTTTGTTTCAATTCTTAAGTGAATTCGATTTTTGTTTAGGATTGTTAGGTTCTGTTTCTTTTTCTTTATTTTCATATTAGAAACTCACTTCATTTCTTTGATTTTTTTATTGCCATATATTCTTATTTTTTTTATTTTCTGTTTAATCCTTAGACTAGCGATTTCCCTTATTAGTATTTATTTCTGTAGTTGTTAATTCTTTTTTTAGCATAATTAATCCTTTTATTTTCTATTTGCTGCAATTATTTGTTGCTTTATGTAATTGTCCCTTTAATTAATTAGTTATTTAATTGAGTATTAATTGTTAATTAGGAAATTATTCAAATTTTCGAATTTGTGTTTAAATTTCAAAATTTTAATTTTAATTTAAATCTGAATTTGAATTTAAATTTAGGATTTTTTTTTCTTTTTGTTTCGCCTTTAGATCTAGTTTTTGTTTTTGTTTCAATTCTTGAGTGAATTCGATTTTTGTTTAGGATTGTTAGGTTCTGTTTCTTTTTCTTTATTTTCATATTAGAAACTCACTTCATTTCTTTGATTTTTTTATTGCCGTATATTCTTATTTTTTTATTTTCTGTTTAATCCTTAGACTAGCGATTTCCCTTATTAGTATTTATTTTTGTAGTTGTTAATTCTTTTTTTTTTAGCATAACTAATCCTTTTATTTTCTATTTGCTGTAATTATTTGTTGCTTTACTTAATTGTCCCTTTAATTAATTAGTTATTTAATTGAGTATTAATTGTTAACTAGGAAATAATTCAAAATTTCGAATTTGTGTTTAAATTTCAAAATTTTAATTTTAATTTGAATCTGAATTTGAATTTAAATTTAGGATTATTTTTTTTCTTTTTGTTTCGCCTTTAGATCTAGCTTTTATTTTTGTTTCAATTCTTGAGTGAATTCGATTTTTGTTTAGGATTGTTAGGTTCTATTTCTTTTTCTTTATTTTCATATTAGAAACTCACTTCATTTCTTTGATTTTTTTTATTGCTGTATATTTTTATTTTTTTTTATTTTCTGTTTAATCCTTAGACTAGCGATTTCCCTTATTAGTATTTATTTCTGTAGTTGTTAATTCCTTTTTTTAGCATAATTAATCCTTTTATTTTCTATTTGTTGCTTTACTTAATTGTCCCTTTAATTAATTAGTTATTTAATTGAGTATTAATTTTTAATTAGGAAATTATTCAAAATTTTGAATTTGTGTTTAAATTTCAAAATTTTAATTTTAATTTGAACCCGAATTTGAATTTAAATTTCAAAATTCGAATTTCAAAATAAAATAATATTTTAAGATTTTTTGCATTTGCATTCCAATGTTTAGGGTTTGATATGTTCTAGAGCATGTAGCATATGGGATTATTTAATTGTTGAAATCATCTTGTTAGTTCTTAATGTGTTAGGGTTTTTCATTTTTTTTAATTGCTCTCTTTGCTAAATTAATTTTTTTTTTATTTTATTGCTGAATTTTATATTAGAGATAACTGTTCATGCATTGTAATTAGTTGCTTTTATTTTGTTTATTGTGTTTTTCCGTTAATCCATTTAAGGGCAATCCAATTTAAATTAGATAAGGTGGGGATTTCATCACCCTTCCTTGGCCCAAAAACCACCACCCTTTCATGTATGGTTCACCCTAAACCTTAATTTAAAATTTGGATAGCAAAATCCTTTAGGATGCTCCACATATTTGGTTCAAAATTGTGCTGAATTTTAGGGAAGCTTGTAATTACTTTTCATAACCAGCGGTTGGTGTCTAAGGAAAGAGGTTAACCGACTAAGCCTAAGCAGGTTTTGTGGTTACTTAATTAGGTACTTGCGAGATCATGGGGAGCCTCCAACATCCCCACCTCTTACCTATCTACCCAAAGGAAGTGGTGTAATTACAAGTTAACCTAAGAAGATTCACATTGGTTGAACTACTAGTTTAGGAAACTTTAATTTAGCCCCTAGGTCCTGTGTTTTACTTGTTTGTGCTAAATCTATATATATATATACTATGTTTTACTTGTTTGTGCTAAATCAATATATATATATAATGAATTCAATGGTTGGAGTATATGGAATGGGAAACTACTTCCAATCAAAACCACAGATAGATTGGAACCATGTGTCTCAACAACTGGATAAGATTAATGGGATAGCCCAAAGACTTGATCAAGTCTTTGCATTTCGTCAACAAATTGGCCCATACCCAACCTTGTCATATTACCCAACATTTTCCACTTGTGCCAGCCCATCCCACCAAGTTGATGATTGTCCAACGACAACCCAATTTCTGTCGTTTATCCAAGAACAGGTTCAGGTATCCCAGAGTTTCTCGAGGCCTAACAATGACCCATTTTCAAATACTTACATCCCTGGGTGGAGAAATCACCCTAACTTTTCTTGGAGGACACATCAACCTAACACACAATCCCAGCAGTACCATCCATCTAACTCCATGGCCCAGCAATTTTAGAGGCCACAAGTGCAGAGCCAATTCCAGCAAACTTACCCTAGGAACCGGTCGGTCCAACCTTATAAGGTTTACCCACAAACTCCTCAGACCAGTATAGTTGATGACAAATTCATGCAGCTTCAGAAGTAAATTCTATCTCAGCAGCAGTTCATCGCTAGACTAGAGATCCAAATAGGACAGCTAGCCGAAGCCAATGCGAGGAGAGAAGTAGGACAACTTCCAAGTCAACTGGTTACAAATCCTAGAAATCAGCCATCAGGTTTTTTTCCACAGCAGATTCAACCACCTCCTAAGAACCCTCAGTTTGAAAATGCCAAGGCTATTATGACCTTAAGGAGTGGGAAGATTTTAGAGGACCCGTATGAGAAAAAGAAATTTGAAAAAATCAATG
The DNA here is from genome assembly GCF_056320005.1 of Nelumbo lutea. NCBI lineage: Eukaryota > Viridiplantae > Streptophyta > Magnoliopsida > Proteales > Nelumbonaceae > Nelumbo > Nelumbo lutea. The sequence goes on along the minus strand of NC_142686.1, from coordinate 62,715,029 downwards.
AAGAAGAAAAGGAGCAAGAAGACCATAAGTTGGGGGTGGGGGAAGAAGAAGGAAAGGAAAATTTAGAAGAAGAACCTATAGTGAACCGACCTTTAGTTCCCTTTCCAACCGCATTCACAGTCGGGCCGTTGTGAAAGACGAAAGAGACTCATAATGAGGAGATCAGGGAGTTATTCAAGCAAGCCCATATTAACATCCCTCTCCTTGACGTGATCCAACATGTCTTGGCCTACTCCAAGTTCTTGAAAGAGTTATGTACTCAAAAGAGGGAGCCACGATCGGCCCCACAAAAAGTGATGCTCTCAGCAAATGTTAGTGCGGTTCTCCTAAACCAACTCCCCTAGAAAATGAAAGACCCTAGTTCTCCTCTAATAAGTTGTGTCATCTCTAAAATCACTTTCCATCGGGCCCTATTGGATCTTGGGGCCAATGTAAATCTGCTCCCCTCTATTATTTATGAAAGGTTTAGGATCAGCGATATAAAACCTACCCCATTAATTCTACAACTCGTTGATTGGTCAGTCAAGACTCATCGAGGTGTTACTGAGTATGTCATTGTTAGAGTAGAGGATTGTTACTTCCTAGTGGATTTTATCATCCTAGGCATGACCCCAACCGAGGAACTGAACCATAACCCGATAATCGTAGGATGCCTGTTTCTAGCAAATGCCAATGTAAACATCAATTATAAATCAGGAGAAATGGACATTTCATTTGGGGAGTAGAAAGTCCGATTAAATGTATTTTGTGCCACTAAGTATCCGAACCTAGGGGAAGATGAATTCAAGGTAGATGTAGTGGACGATCTTGTAGATGCCCTGTCTACCCTTTGGTTAGCCCAATCCGAGCCCTATCTGTGTAAAGAAGAAAGCAAGTCTGGAAGTGTAGATGTGAGAAGTGAGTGAATGTGTCGGACTGAAGACGTTAAACTTGGCGCTGGTTGGGAGGCAACCCAACAAAGTTTTATTTTAGTTGTCTTGTTAGAGTTTGTCTTTTCTTTTGAATAAGTTTCAGAGTTCAGTTGGAAAATCCTGAACCCCTGTTGAATCTTTACCTCTTGATTGTTCCCTTTGGCCCAAGTCCCTTTTGCTTCATTCTAGTCATACCATTGGGGACAATGGCATTTAAGTTGGGGGTGAGGAAAGAGAAAAAATTTTAAAAATTTGAGAGAAATTAAAAAAAAAATTGAGAAGCTAAGCTTTTAAATATGTAGAATTAAAATTTCACTGAAAATTTTAACTTTTTTCCATTAAAAGAGATTCCCGAACAGAAAAAGTTGAGGAAACTGATAAACGAATATTGAAATTTGTAGAGATTGGTAGCAAATGACATGAGTTAAATTGGTCTTATTTGAACTTTGTCGAAATCATTTAGAAATTGAAAAAACTCCCAAGTTTACCCCTATAAAGAAAAGAAGAGAAAGATTAACAAATCAGACAAAAAATTCTTCAAATTAATAGAGATAGTGGACTATGCCGAACAATGTTGAATTTTACACACTGCAAAAAAAAAAAAGAAAGAAAAAGAGAGAATAAAAGGGCAATGGACACCCTAGACTTAGTAACCGGGTCTCTTCACCTAAGTTAAGTGTCAAAATTTGCGTCAACGGTGGAAGGTAGCAATAAAAATGTATGTGCATATCAAGTTCAGGGGTAGAAATCCACTATCAGAAATGATAAGAAGAATACCCGCTTGATTTTAAAAATCAGTCTTAGCTTATCGGGATAGTCTACAAATGGAAGGGTACATAAGATTTTTAAGCCAACTTTCTGTAATGTTCAAAGTAGGACGGTTTTTTTAGGGATGATCTTGCAATGGGAACAATCTCTTTATTTAGTGTAATTTTAAGGCTGCATTGCTAAGGGACTAGCAATGGTTAAGTTGGGGAGTGTAATAAGTTTGTATTTTGATGCCTTAAGGGCATCATTTTAGGGGTATTTTAGACCTTAGATTGACTAATTTATACCATTTTTCCGGTTAAATTCAATGTTGTGACCTCTTAGGGTCCTTGTGCAAATTTTGGGTAAAAACTGCGAAATTTATAGAGTTTTTTATAGATTTTGGGAAGTTGGTGAGAATTCCAGCTGAGAAGGGGTGTTTTTGAGAAAAACTGAGAATAGGAGGGCGTCTCCTATCTGCTAAACCCAGAAAGTCGCCACTCCTACTGTATTATCATACTTCCCTCTCCTTAGCAAACCCTAGGATACCTCCCCACTCATTCTTTTCACCTCTAACAAACCTTAGCCACCCCTAACTGCTAAATCTTCACCTCCCACTCCGCCCTAACCTTTAATCTCAACAATCCAAGCTTTAGCAACCTCTCATACCTTTAGATTTTCACTCTCTATCTCAGCCACTCACCCTAGGGTGCCAGCCACTCCTTTTAATCTCCACCTTTCAACCCTAGGAGTTTAAATCCCAGCCCTCCATACTTATAGGCGTCCTCTCCTTTTCACTCTAGTCGTAGGATCCCTCTAGTTTAATCCTAACCCTTCATTCCTAAACCCTAGGGGTGCCCATTTTCTGCATAAACCCACTATCTACCCCTCTCTTTTTCTCTAATCTCAGTTTTGTCCACCCTTCTCTATAAAAAGGGCCCTAAGGGCCCTAGAGAGGGGGATGGTTAGCCCAATTCACAAGGCCAAGGTTTCTTGAGGAATTCAAGGGTTACAAGAAGGAGGACACCCAGTTCTTGTCATGAGGGGGTTCCTGCAAGCAGTTCGTCTAACCTACAACTGTTGCCACTAGAGTTGATCCACCATTTTTATTTTGTTTTATTTTCTTTCTTTTTGTTAATTCAGTTTTTCTAGCAATTTAATTTCTACAATTTTCGATTTTGGTTTTATTTAATTTTTGTTTTTATTTGTCTTTTGCAAATCTGAATTCGCTCAGATCAAGGTTAAGGTGTCTTGAGGGGTTCAAGGGTTGAACAAAGGAGGAATGACTTGCAATTTGCCTTTCGGGAAAGCTACTGCCGCTGGATCCGAATTTTAGCATATTTTTATTTATTTTCTTGTTAATTTCAGTTTTATTTAATTTTTGAATTTTATTTCTTGTCTTTTTCAATTTTGAATATTTAATTTCAGCTTTAATAAATTTTATTTTCTTATTTTTTGCAAATCCCAAATTTGTTTTCTTTTTCTTATTTGCACAAAACAAAATAATAATTTTTAACCTTGCTTCCCTGAGGATTCGACCCTTCCTCACCACTAATTGTGTTCTTTATTTAGTTTTGAGGATTGGAAAAATATAAATTATTAAGCTGGTGTCCTGAGTGTTTGACGACACATCTCAGGCACACCAATATATGGGCCTTCCCATGTAGGGGTGAATTTTCCAGTAGACTTGCCCTGTCTAACGTTCAATGTTGTCTTGAGTACCTTATCTCCTTCTCTAAAGTTCCTGGGTCTCAACAACATGTTAAAATTTGTAGCTATGGCTTGTTTATACTTGATCTGTCTTTGCAATGCCTTCTCCCTATCTTCATCTATACCCTCTAGTTTTTTTGCGAGGAGTTGATCCATGTCTTCTGGTTTGATCCTTTTTCCCATTGCAAAGGCTACACGAGCGGACACAACCCATATTTCTGCCAGGAACCCTGCTTCTCGGCCATAAACTAGTGAATAAGGTGTTGCCTATGTGCTTTTCCTAATGGTGGTGAGATTAGCCTAGAGGGTTTTGGACAGCTTCTCTCACCATCTTTCTGATTATCGGCCACCGTTTTGCTCAACATTCTTAGTAGGGATTTATTAGTGGCTTCTACTTGTCCATTTCCTTGCAGGTAGTACGTCGTTAACGTTCCTAGCCTTGCACCATATTGCCCTAGAAGGTAGAGACTTCCTGATTCTTAATAGATAGGCCATTGTCTGTCAAGATCCTCATCGGGACTCCAAATCGGTGGACTACATGTTGCCTGAGGAAATTGGCTATATTCTCTACACAAATCCTCCGCAAGGGTATAACCTCTGCCCATTTGGTGAAATAATCTGTGTCCACTATAATGAAACAGTATCCTTTGGAGGGGGGATGGATTTTCCCTATAAGATCTACTCCCCAAGTGTGGAAGGGCCAAGGTGTGATGATGGGATAAAGGCTATTGGAAGGTTTGTGTATTCTTTCAGCATGGATCAGGCACTTATGGCATCTACGCACATGTTTTTGTGTGCAGTGGGCCAGTAGAAGCCCAAATGCAGGAAGTGGTTGTATAGGGCTAGCTGTCCTTAGTGCGGGGCAGCCACAGAACTGTTGGCTGCTTCTAGTACTTCCTCAATCTCATCGCCAGCCAGGCACCGCAAAGGTTTTCCTGTATGCGACTTCTTGTATAAAACTCCTTCTTGGAGGTAGAACCGTTTAGCTTTGGATAGAAGCTTCCTTCTCAGTGCTGACTCTATCGGCAATGTGTTGTCTTCTAAGTAGGTGATGTACATACTCCTCTAATCCTCCTCACCTACCATGACACGTTCTCTTTCATCCACCTCCAGGATACACATTTTTTCGCTCACACTATACTCTTGCGGCATTTGACTTCATCGCAGGCCAGTAGTACCCCAACCTTTGCAATTTTTTGTACAAGGTGCTGGTGATGTCTCTACAATGGGATTTGTGGGTTTCATTCAGGATTTCCTCTGCCTCTCTCTTACCTAAGCATCTCATTCTTACCCTGCCTGCCTGTCTATGGTATAGTACCCCATTCACTAGTTGGAACCTCAAAAGCACTTTGCTATCCTGTGTACCTATTGTCGGGCTGCTTAATTTCTGAATTATGCTGAACCTCCAATCATCTACCGGGATTTCATCCTTCTTTTCTATCCAATCTTCTAATGTGACAATTGATGGTTTGGCAAGTGTGTAGATAGTAATTTCGATTGGGTCTTTGTTGGACAGAATTTTCGATCCCAGGGTTGCTAGTGCATTGGCGAACCTATTTTTGGCTCTATTCTGGTGTTTAAAGTCTACATCTAGGTCACGAGTTAGCCTTTGGATCAAGGTCTTACTATTATGGCAGGATGGTCAATCCTTTTACTGTCATGCTTCTGTCGAGCGGGCCTATTACTAATTTGAAATCATTGATCACTTTAATCTTCTTTGCTTCGGACTCTATTGCTTTGATCAAACCTAGTTGTTTGAACGGTTTCCGGGCTGAACAGTCTGACCGTCTGGGTCAATGATGGTTCAAAAACAGTGATTTGATCTATGCGGCCAAACCAATCCTTGAAGTCATAAAACTTTATGAGACAGAAACTCGATGTCGGCATGGTCCCTCGATTCCTAGAGAACTGATTCTTCAGGGTTCATGTTATGGGTGTCCCTTGTTATTAATAGGTTTTTCTTCGGGAATTGGAGAGAGGTTGATCCTTTTGGGCACCACCTTCATGATTAAGGGGAGAACTAGAGATTTTAATGTAAGCAGGATAGTGAGGCAATAAAGGGTGGTCTCCTTGAAAGACGAAGATGACCACATATCAATGGCAGTGAAGTTAAGAGGTTGGGGATTGTATGAGAAAAGGGAATTGTCGGAGGAGCAGGAAGTAGGGGAACTCAGAAACATAGGAAGCTAGGAATCTAGAGATAGGTCTTGTGAATAGGCTCTAGAGTCTCTCCCTTTTATAGAGGAGATCCCAAAGCCATAAAGAGTAGAAATGTCCAAATAAGAACTTTTCTCACAAGGAAAGAGGATAATGATTCATTAGTCTTTATCGGGTAAACTTTGTTAGGGTTTCACCACATGTCCAATGAGGATCTTTCGAGACTAGGATTTCCACTTCCCTTAGGATTCTCAGATGGTAGGTCTAGGCTATGACCTTCCATGAACTTGATCGCAGTCACATGGATGACTTGGTTGTTGTGACGAAGCGAGTCATCACAACTCATCACAAAGAATAGGGAGACATACTTCGTTTGTTGTAGTGCTTCTAACTAGTTATGAGTGGTAGTACTTCTAACTAGTTATGAGTGGTGCGTTTTGCTCATAGCAGGTGTAAAATGGATTATATTCATTGTTCTAAAGCATTCTCTAACCGTCAAGAGGGTCCACGATGACTCATGGCCGTCAAACTGTTGATCAACACTATGCTTATCACAAATGTGTTAGCAGCTTGCTTCGCACCATCGCAGCCTCATCGCAAGGTGGATCCTCTATGTGCTTGGGGTTCAAGGCCCTCATCGCAATCTCTACAATGCTAAGCTACATGTACTTACAACCATCTTGTCTGGGTTTGACAAAATCTGCTATTATCTAACTACTTATATTTTAAACTAAATTCTCAATTGTTTTTTTCAAGATATTTATAATATTGGAAAAGATAAATTCTGTAATTTGTTTTCACAAGAAATATGCTTAAAGATTCCCAAAGAATAATTTAGTGAATGATTTCACAAGGGTTATGTGTAGGGTTGTCAACGAGTTAGTTTAGGTAAGGATAGAGCATCCTCGTCTTGATTAATAATTGGGATAATTATCAGGTCTAATATATATATTAGTAGGGCCCATACAAGGCATGGGAAAATTAGTAAGTTGATTTAATTGATGATCTGAAAGATGTCAGAGATTTTTTTTTTCTTTTCTTACAAAGTCAGAGTACAAGAAATGCTTAAAAGTTGTTGCTCCATTGGGCTATACAACAAGGGGATCATCCCCAAACCCATAAAGCTAGCCCCCAACCTTATTGTAAGCTGGGATTGATCCTAAATCTCCCCTGCAACCAACAGGGGACCTTACCAACGAACCAATTAACATTTTGCAAAGGATGTTTAAAACTAAATTATTAAAAATCTATATTTATTGTTATTTTCACAACAAAAAAATAAAAAATTGAAAGAAAATTTAAATGTCTTAAAAATTCTTAGTATAAATATTGATATTAATAATTACTTTTCACAAATTTAACAATAAATTTCTAAATGGATATGGTTAAATTTTTCAAATTCTATTGATATGAATAAATTAATTTTTAAAAAATTCTGACTTTATAAAATAATTAATTACTGAAAATATAAAAAATATAAAGTAGATATTTTTTAAAATAAATTACAAAAAACATGACAAATACCAATAAAAATGGAAATTATTAATAATTACCAAATGTAAATTATCAATATTAAAATTCCATAATAAATTTCCAATTTAGAAATTTTCAAAAATATTAAATTTTTTTAATAGTTATTGAAGCTAGAAATATAGTTAAAATTCCCCAATAATTTTCAAATTTAATATCTAATAAGTAATAATACTAAAAACCAGTGTAAATTAAAATATCAATAAGTAATTTTTATTAACAAAATTAATTTTTAAATTACTTGCAAAATACTGGAAATTCATACAAAATTTGGAAATTTAATTTTATGAAAATTTCAATATAAAAAATTATCTAAAATTATTGATATTTTAGGTAATAATTATCAATTTTAAATAATACTACTATATACTTAATTTCATATGATAATGATAAATTAATATTTAAATATCAAAAATTTAGTAAATAACATTAATTAACAGAATTTCATTAATTATTAATTGTTCAATAATTATTGATTTTTATAAATAAATTTTCAAAAATTCAAGTATTTATGAATAATTAATTACTAAAAGCATCAAAATAAATTTATATTTTAATTATTTTTATTATCATATATGTTTAATTTTTGGGAAGTTTCAACCTTCGTTATGATGGTGAAATGGGAGGTATTTTGACATGGCCAGAGGCTCGGGTTCTGTTGATGTAGCAAAATGAAGGGTATAGGTTTGGTGAAGGCAAATTCATACTGAACTCACCTTGTTGTGTTTATTTTTCATTATTTCAAAATTGAGTTGAAATTATTAACTTTTACTTCTATTAAATTTTAGTTTGTGTAGTAAATTTTTATTGATGCGTATTAAGTTAAGATATTATTCTAAGTTTGTTACTTCTTAAAATTTTTAATAATGTTATAATTCTTTATTATAAATTAAGTATGATATTATTGTAATTAATTTTAACAATTATTATTATTAAAATTAAAATCAGTAATTTACTTTGAATTTTCTAATATGTTACTATGTTTAAATTGAAATTAAATTTTATTAATTTATAATTATAAAATTATTATAATTAGTTATTGAAATTTTATAACGACAATATGAAAATATTATTTATAATTATAATAGTATTTTTAATTAACTATTAAATTTTATTACTTTATTTTTCTTAATTGCATTATTGTATTATTTATCTTTCTCTTATTAATGTTTTAGATGCTTTTATTCATCTTATTTCAATGTTTAATTTTTAACTTAAATTATTTTGAAAAAAAAAGTTTTAGCTTAAATATTAATATTCTAAAACATGTTTTCATAAGGTAGAGAGAGAGAGAGAGAGATTTTAAGGGAAAATGAAAGTCTCTAATTGTTTTATATTTTAACTTTTTAAAAACCAATATGGATGAATTCGACCTGAGTTGGTTGGTTTTCTAGTATTTCCAATCGGCTTTGGTATAGCAATTTTCCAACTTGACCAAGTTACGTCAATTTCGATTTGGCCATTTGTAAATTGACATGACCATAGATATATATTAATGTTTTATATTTTAAATATAATTTTTTTATACAGGAAAGTGGGAAAAATCCCATATTTCTTAGTCCAAAATATTTTACATCATAAACTTAATTTTTTAATAATACCACTATAATTTAATAAATTTAAATTTAATTTGTAAGTTTAAATCTTTTGAACAAACAAACCAAACCGAAAATAACCTAAACTGATACAACTTGAGTTGGTGGGTTTTCTATAATGGTCAATTGGTTTTGGGTGACAAACTCCCAACCTAACCGAGTCAATTTGGTTGGCGAAACAACCTTCAACCGAACTAAACCAATCCTTGAATACTCCTAATTTCAGATAAAGTAATAGTTTAGTTTGTAATAAATAACAAAAGTTTAATTTCCAATAGTTATTGAAAATTTATAGAAAAAATACACAATTGTTAAAAATAAATTTATAATGAAAATACAATAGATATATAATAAAAAACAATAAATACAGAAAATACAATAAATACTAAAAATATATTAAATTAGTCAATAAATAGTTTAATCTCTAATAAATATTAATCAATAAATTATAAAAAATAAATAATTACAGAAAATAAATTTACAACAAAAATATAATAAAATATGATAAATTAAATTTCAAAAGTTAAATAATGGTTGTTTAAGCTCCAATATTGACAATTTACTATTAAATAACAAAACAAAAATTGATTTATAAATAATTATTGAAAACATATTTATCAAAATAATACAATAAATAATGACTGAAAATAAAATAAAAATTAATTGTAGTAAATATATATAAATATATCATGAATATAACTATTATTGTAAAATTATTACTAATAAATATTATTTTTTGAAAGTTATTTTTTATAAATATACATATTTTCAATATTATTTAGTTAATAAAATAATATTGTTATTTAAAATTTTAAAATATTAATTTTTTATTGAATTTAATAATCCATAAAATTATAATTAGTATTTTTATTACATAATTTGTCATTAATTTTGTAAAATATTAAATTATTACTAATCTGAATATTATGAAATCTATTATAATTGTTTTTTCTACTTTTAAGAATTTTTTTTAAAATTTATTACAATTTCATTATTTTAACTATTTAAAATTTATTTATGTTAAATATTTTGTTATTTAAATATTTAAAATTTTTCATTATTTGAATAAATTGGAATTGGAGATAGTTTAGGAGGGAATCTCTCTACTAAATTAGAGATAATTTAAGAGAAAAATAGGAGTTAGAAATAATTTAGGAGATAAATAGGAATTATAGTCAATTTAGGAGAAAGTGAGGGAAAGTGGTGCCACTTGGCTAAACATTATAAAAGCAAATCCCTTTTTCTTTATGGTTGTTAGAAATAGTTAAGCCTATGTGATTCCTTATTGGCTTAATGGGTAATTATGTGGAATAAAAAAAATAAAAATTCAAAAAAATAGAAAATTAGGAAGGGGGATTTGGAGCAAGGAGAGGCATGATGACATTGACTGTATGTGTGTGTGTGTACTAGTAATTAAAATAGACTTAAATGTGCACATGAATTGCACGTGGAAATTTTAAATTACAATAACAATTATTATTATTATTATAAATTTTGTATTCAATTTCTATGATAAATAAAAATAATTTTTATTTTAACAATTATTCTTATTTAATATGATCAATATAGAACATTAGAAATGTTCCATTTCTGTGTTCTATCTTTTTTAAATATTTATTATTCAATTATGATATCATGAGTTTCTTAGAAAAGATGGATCATTGACCCACCATTTCGATAAGAAAATAGCTTTGCTTTTGGATCAGTTTTAAAGTATAATTTCATCTACACAATATAAATAATTTTTACTTATCACACTTAATTTTTGTTTGACATAATTAATATATTATATTTTATATATTCTTTTTATTACTTGTACTTTTTATCTTTTAAAGATTTAGTATTTAACAACCATATCATCGATTAATCCATTTGACCCAAACCACTAACCCACCACCTAGAAAGAATAATGGTTTGATCTCTAGACTAACATTAAATTATGTATTACATTTCCATCATTGATTAAATTATTTCGTATATATAATACTTATTGTTGTTTAGTATAATGAATGTATAATATTAGAAATGTATATAATATTTTTTTATAAATATATAACATTATTTATGTTCCCAAAATTTCTCTTTTTTTATTTTTGTAATTTTTTGTTTTTTCAATTTTTAAAAATTTTATTATTTGAATATGACATCATTTCACTCCTAGGTTGATTTTAAATTTGGCATTCCATTTTAATCATTAATAAAAATACTTCTTAAATTTCATACTTATTTTTATTCAGTATATTGAATTACAATATTAGAGATATGCCCAATTTTTTATTGTTTTTGTATTGTATATTTTAATTTTTTATTATTTAATTATGACATCATTTATTAACCCATTTGACTCAAAATGGTTGAACTACTTACCCACCACTGGGAGGAAAGAAAATGGTTTTGCTTTTAAATTACTTTCCAAAATATTCATTTTTATACTATTAAAATGAATGTAAAGGATTTAATTAGTAGAATTTATATTAGGAGTGTTCATGGGTTGGTTCGGTTTGGTTGTAGGTTGTTTGGCCAACCAAATCGACTTGGTCAGGTTGGGAAATTGATCACCTGAATTGGCATACAGAGCTATAAACATTCAAAATGTCAAAAACCCCCTACTCTACACGCCAATGCCTGCCCGTTAATTGGCATCAATTCCGAGCTGGCACCCACCCCAACTGTACTTTGGGCCTAAAAATTCTGACCCTGGGCTAAACCTTCATTCTCCCTATAAAAATAAATAATTATTAATTATTTAAAATTTTAAAATATAAAACAATTATATACTCTTATGCATTTTTATTGTTTAACTTTTGTGTAAACTTAATAATGGCTGTGCATCGCACGGATCCCTACTAATATATATGTATATCTATATATATACTAAAGTAGAGCTTGCCACATCAACAACCCTCTCATTGCTCCTTTACCCCAAGGGAGCAATTCTAGAGGGAGTACAAGATCCCTCTAGAAGACCATGGAGTTGCCACCTAGCATGGCAATCTCCCCCTCTCCTCTTTTGCCCAAAACTTATCACCCAAAATTATTCCTTATTTCTCTCATCCAACCCAGACTCCATATGATACCAGTTTCTTAAATTAGAATCCCCTTGATTATAGGCATCTTTATCTCTCCCCCTAAACAAAGATGCTTGCTTTGCCTTTTTTTCACTAACTATTTCTATTACGTATTGGAGTTTACTTGTATTACTTACCAAAATTTTGTTTTTCATTTCTTTTAATTACTTTTCTTTCATTCTTCATTCTACATAATGTTTTTGTGTTTCCAAATCAATTTTCTTCCTAAACTACTTCTCCATTGATTGTACAGGGAGAAACTGAAAAATACAAGCTGTAAACTGTTAAAAGAATTGAGTGACTTTTAAACTATAGTTTATTCTCATGTTTTATTTTTTATTTTTTTTAGTTTTGAAGCTTTGACCATTTTCATTTTTCTGTTTTGTGAAGTTGCAATAACAAACCTCTGCGGCTATACAGGGAAGTTTTAGTTTCACAAGTATCTCATCATCAGTCTCTACGAATCATTTCTCATTGTGAAGCTATCAGGGCTCGAGTTTCTTGACATTGCAAGTTGCAAGTTAGTCACTGAAAGTTTCTGTGGATTCAAATTAGTCATTACAAACCCCTTTTGATAGTTTATGAAGCCCATGAAAAAGTTCCACTGTTTTGATCTAAAGTTTGTTTATTTCATACCTATTATTTTCCTGGTTTCTTTTGTCTGCGCGCGAAGGAGAATGACCAATGGAAGGGGAGGCTTAGTTCTAAGGAGCTCAATGCTTGGGGCAAAATCACTAATGATAATGATGATTAGATATAAGAATTACTTAGTCTGGTTGGTAATGAAGCAGAAGAATCCGTTAATTATATTCAACTTTTGTTGTTAATTTCGAAGGCGGCCATTGTGAATCAACAAAACCCATCTATGGAGCACAGAGATAGATTTATAAAAATTTATTTAATTCTCAGCAAAAACAACGTATACACTTGCACCCATGGTTTTTAAAAACGAACCGGAAACAGAACCGGTCAGGGGACCGGTTTCCGGTTAAGCGGTTCAATTCTCCCGGTCGAACGGTTCAACCCGTGACACCATAAATAAATTAAAAATAAAAAATAGCATAAAATTAAATAAAAACAGAAAAATACAGAAAATAAAACTATCTAAATAAAAAAATAATATAGTACAAAACACATAGGAAATATAAAAATAAAATACAGAAAAGTTCTAAAAAATACAAAAAAAAAAAACACAAAAGAAATAAAAAAATACAGAAAATTGCAAAAAGTACAGAAAAAAAAACTCTAGAATCTTAAATCCTAAAATGCAAAAATCCTTTACCTAAAATCAAGATTCACAGGGATAGATTTCCTATAAGTGCTGCTCCCTAAGCTTCAACCAAGCAAAAACTTCAAAACTCTGTTTTTTCTTCAATTTCTCAGAATTTATTTAGAACTGCTCCTAGGTGTCAAAATACTCACAATCAATCTCCAAATTTTATAGAAATTGGGCAATTCAAATAGCATTGACCAGCCTTTACAAAATTCCATGTCATATGTTCATCATGGAACTGTATGGATTTCATCCCAAAGGATTTAGAAACTCCTTATAATTTCAAGCAACAGAAATTCTATTCCTGCCCAAAACTGTTTTCCTAGATTTCTTCTCAATTACACAAATTCTATTCCAGCCCAGTGGTGTGTCTAGAAGAACGTCGTTAAACACTCTGAAACACCAGTTTAAACATTCATAGAATTTTACCGATTCTCAAACAACTACTAACGTGGTAAATGGGTGAGAACGAGTCGTATCCACAGAGAAGCAAGGGAAAAATAATCATGTACTTAGATCCGGTAGAAGAGAATGCAAGTGGGAGTTGTGGAAATAAAAAATTAATTAATTAAAAAAATAGAATTCATTAAAACCAAATTCGAACAATACTGAGAATAACAAGTGCATAAAAATAAATAAATAACACAAACAACTAAATAAAAGAAACAAAATAAAAAATGTATGAGAATTAAACATGTCAGAGGTAGCAGTTTCCGGATCTCTCCTTCCACCCTCGAACTTCTCGAGCTTGGCCTTCCGTCTTACCTGGCCGAATTTCAGATCTGCAAAAAGGAAACAAAACACTAATTAAATCCAATAAAAATAAATTTGTAGGAAGGAAAAATTAAACTGGAAATTAAAGAATAGAAAGTAATTCTAAAATTGAAGAAAATATAGTTGGGATTCAAATCCAGAGGTGACAGTAGTGGTGTTGGCGAACTGCAAATAGGAACCCCTCCTCTTGCTTAGGCGTCCTCCTCTTCCTATACCCTTGAACTTCTCAAGATCAGCCTTCCTTCTTACTTGGGTGAATTGACCAACTCCTTCTACAGGGCCCCTGGACCCTTTTTATAGAGAAGGTTGGGCACAACTGGAAATAGGGAGAAAGATGGAGGGCGACAGCTAGGATTTAGCAAATTTAGGGACGCCTTAGGGTTTCTAATGGATGGATAAGATGGTTTTTGGGTGATCATTGGCTGAAAATAAAAGGAGAGGGCGCCCAATATTATGTAGGGCTGAGATTTGGGTGCCCAGAAATGGAGGGTGTAGATTAGAACATCTAGGGTTGAAGGATTATGGTTAAAAGAATAGGTGGTGCCCTAGATTGAATGGTTGGGATATAAAATGGAGGGAATGGCTGAGATTTGGAGGTGAGGGGCAGAATGGTGAGGATTAGCAGAATAGGTGGCACCCTAGGGTTTAAAAGTTATAAAGGAGAGCCATAAAATGAGTGGTTGAGATTAAAAGAGTTTGAGGGTGGAGATTAAACACCTAGGGGCAGCTAGGGTTTGCTAAGAGTGAAAAGATTAGGTTAAAAAGTCTCCCTAGGGTTTGCTAAGGAGAGGAAAGCATGGTAATACAATAGGATGGGCGCCAACTGGGTTTAGCAGATAGGAGGCGCCTTCCTGTTTTCAATGCTTTACAAAAACACCCCCTCTCTCAGCTGGTCTTCACACCAGCTTCCCAAAAACTGCACTTCAAGTTTTCTACATAATTTGCACAAAAACCATTAGAGGTCACATCATTGATTTTAATTGGGAAAAGGATATACTTTGACTACTTTAAGGTAAAAAATACCCCTGAATTGATGCCCTCAAGGCATCAAAATGCAGGGTTATCACCCAACACTATTTTTTAATAATTTCAAGCAATAGAAAATCTAAAGAGATGGAAATGCACCTACCATTTCATGGTTCCAAACTTAAAAACTTAAAAATCTAAAGAGATGGAAATGCACCTACCATTTCATGGTTCCAAAAACAATATTGCGTCCAACCAGTGTAGAGTAGTGCAACATTCTTTTCCGAAGCTCCTCTTGACCAAAAACATTAGGATCTTCTCAGTAAAACAGTTCCTTGGAAATCCACTGGCTGTAGATAATTGAGATCCTACTCAGAGTAAACTAAGGAGGCTATCATAAATTAGATAAAAAGAGAGAAAAAGACCAACAACTTACCAAAAAAATCAACATACCCATTTCTTACAACTATTAGTAAATGGTTGCAAAGAATTTTAACTTGTTCAACTCACAAAAAAATTCAAAAAAAAAAAATTATACCTTCAGGGTTTCATTGCCAAGTGTGGGTAAGGGTGGTGTGATAATGGGCTTGCCGTCGGTTGGCTCAGGTTTGGTCGTAGGCAAGTTGCCGCTGCAAGTGTTGCTCCAACTTGCAAAATCGCCAATGCCCAATGCCGAGTGCCGAGTGCCACTGGAAACTTGTTGGACAGCTGCTGCAAGTTTTCCGTCCGCCGCTGCAAGTGCTGGCTGCCGCAACTCTTACGCTTACAAGTACTGGCCGCCACAACTCTAAATACTGTAAACTCACCATTGCCGGTCACTGTTGGTCGGTGTGTGTCACCGTCGAATGCCAGAGGTGTTGGTCGCCACAGGTGGTCGGTACTTGGTTGGGTGTGAGGGTTGAGAGGAGGGAACTCAGGAATACAAAAATGGGTTCTAACCCTAAAACTAAAGGAACTAAACATTCGAACTGGGTTGGGGATACAGAAGGTATTTTATTTTTTTTTTTTTATTTAAAACATTGAAAATGAAAAGACTAACCCGCAATCCGCTACTCGAGTCAAACGGTTTAGCGGTCCGACCGCCTAGGTTAGCGGTTTTCTGACCTTTACAATGATTTTTAGAAATTTCTGGTTTTTAGTAAAACCGAACCCAGGGGGCTGACTGGTTACCAGTTTTTTTGGTTCGACCATCCAGTCCAATCCGGTCTTGAAAACCATGCTTGCACCTATTAGAACCCAAGTGTAGAAAAATTCATTTTCATCATTAAAAAAATAAAATAAAATGAAATCACACCAAGTAAACAATTAACAAAGAAACTAAACTATCCATATGAAGCAATTATTCTTATCAAAATAGTGCTTTTGAACCGTTATTGGCCCGAATGGTTGGACCATTCAGCTTGAGTATTTTCCAAGCAGCAAATTCTATTTCACTCTTAATCCGTTTTTTGGCCAAAAACCATTGACTTGGTCAATAACCTGTTGATCCAGGCAGTCGAACCGTTAACCCAAACAATGGTTGTTAGCCTTTTATTTTAATTAATTTTTTTATTTTTTAATTTGGAATGGACCATCCATTTGAACCGGATGGTCAAACTATTCACCCAAAAACCAGTAGCCAAAAGTTGTTCCAATTCTAGATTGGTTTTTAAAACATTCTACCAGACAATCCATGCAAATTTAGATAATTGGAAGGAGTGGAGAACTAAATAGATAGATAACCAAGGTTATAGGGAGAACAAGAGATGTAGTAATCAGGGGGCGGAGCCAGGTATGCGCAAAAATCCCCAGTATAATACAGGGGTCCATGTAAATTTCCCCTCCTCCCACTCCCCACCCCAATGTAGGTTTTGTCCTCACTCATAAAAAATTCTTGGCTCCGCCAATGGTAGTACCATCGAATGGTTTATTGTTACTACTAGCTGCACCGAAACTATATATATCCCAAACCTTGATTACATTTGATATTTTTCCAATAAAGCTCAATCTCACAAAAACCTTCTTTTCTTCTTCCAGCTTCAAAAATACGTACCTTAGAAATCTCTTCCACAAAAGTCCAGATACATTGTCTCCAAATAAATAACAAAATTTCTTTGAATTATTTAATTATTTTAATTATTTAAATAATAAAAAATTTTACAAATTTAAATATTTCAAGAACTAAATATTTTAAATACAACTAAATAATTAAATTAAAAATTTTAATTTACAATATAAAATATATTAAACTAAGAAATATGAAAATTTTCCTACTTTCACATATTAAAATGTTATATTTTAAATATAAAATATTAATATATATCTATGGGTTGTATTAGTTTAGGTCGGTTTTTGGTTAAATTTAAATTTTAAAAAGTTATAGTGGTATTATTAAAATAAAAAATCGATGGTACTCGAAACTGATTGACCATTAGTGAAAATCGACCAACTTTGGTTGTATTAGTTTAGGTCGGTTTTTGGTTAAATTTAAATTTTAAAAAGTTATAGTGGTATTAAAATTAAAAATTTTAATTTACAATATAAAATATATTAAACTAAGAAATATGAAAATTTTCCTACTTTCACATATTAAAATGTTATATTTTAAATATAAAATATTAATATATATATCTATGGTTAGGTCGAATCAATTTTGGTCGGTTTACAAATGGCCATGCCAAAATTGACCCAACCTAGTCGAGTTGGAAAATTGCTGAACCGAAATTGACCGAAAATACTAGAAAACCAACCAACTTGGGTCAGGTTGGTCAATTTCATCAGTTCGATGAACAATCTAGATGAAATTAATTATTATTTTATTTTTGTATTACAAAAAATATTAAAAATAGTATATAAAATATAAATAATTATTAGTTATTTAAAAAGTTAAAATATAAAACAATTGTCTACTTTTATATATTTCTATTATTTAACTTTCGCTTAATAAAATCCATGCATCACATGGTCCGCTCTAGTAGTGGTGGCAATTGGGCAGGTTGGGAACCCATTTAACCCGCCAACCCATTAATGACCCAGTTATATATAAATGGGTTGGGTTCAACCCAAACCCGCTTTAATCCAATCCAACCCGCCCAAACCCATTAATCTTATATTTATGGACTTAAAAAACAAACTCTCTTTCTAAACAAATAAGTTGGTTATAGCTTGGTGGTAATTATAGTTATTATTTACACAAGTGGTGAAGGTTCAAATCACATTACATGTAAGTTATTTTTACACAAGCAGCCAAGCCATTTGACTATGTTCGGAATTTGGGTTTGACTGAACTACTTAGGTTCAAACCGGTCAGGTCAACTTGAACCATCTAATTGGATTATCTTCGAGCTAATCACATCAAGGGTGGTTGAACCTTTTAGATTTGGATCAGTCTAGTCGGGTCGGACCGAACCGATTCAATCAATGGTGGACTGACTTGGACCAAACTATATCAGGTTTGTGCACGAGCTTGGGACCAAACCGACTGACCTGAAGTGGGTCAACGTAAGTAAATCGGGTTGGTCCGAATTCGGGTTGGGTTGTGTGGGTATTGGTCAACCAGATGGTCTAGGTCAGGCAAAGCACACGAACATCGACCCGGATCAACTTGTATCGGGTCGGGTCAGGCTATGTGAATACTAGTTGGACTAGACGATCCAAACCGAGTAGAACAAGCGGTACCAAACCATCTTGCCCGGGGTCTATTTCAGATTCGGATCGACCCGAATCGGTGTATACTAGATCAGGTCAAATCGCATTGAATTGGTCTGAACTCGAGTCAAATTGATTTGGATTTATGTTGGATGAAGTGTATTGATTCAAGACAAAATTAAATTTAGTCAATAATAATAGAAAATTAATACATTAATTATAAATTATTTAATTCAAATAAAGAAAATTAAAAAAAGCTAAAGAATTAATACTTATGCATGTAATGATTAACCCAATGGTTATCCACAACCCACCCCAACCCATTTAAATGGACCAATGGGGTAATGAATTGATCACACAACCCGCCAAATAAATGAGCCAATTGGGTGAATTAGATACCAGGTGGATTGGGTGGGTTAATCGGGTGAAAAATTGCCACCCCTACCCGCTAGTAGCTAGTATATTCATAAAACAATAGGTTCTGAATAAACACTTACAAAAACTGACCCAATTACCACTCGAGACAAAATTACAAAATCAGAACCGATATAATTGGTTCAGTTTGGTCGGGTAGAACTTATCCATCCCTTTTTTTTTTTTTTAGTTTTTTTTAAGAGAAGGAAATATCTACGGCGGAGAATGAGGTGGAAGGGGGTATTAGAGGCATTTGTGTAATAAAAGCGGCATATCCAAACATAGAATCCATATTTACAACTTACAAGGTGTAAGCTTGTAAGTCTGTAAGATGGTTGGATAGAAATAATATGTGGTAAGTAGGTAGAAAATATCTGTAAATCTGTTCTTAATATGGCTAATATATAAATCAGTCCTTCCCTCCCAATGGTAAGTAGGTAGAAAAGATGGTTGCATAGAAATAAACCTGCTCGCTCACTCCCTAATCCCTTCCAAACTACCAAAACTACTCTGAAATCTGAGCTCTGAAAAGATCAGAAAACGGCTGGATGGCAGTCCAACTTTCAGCCACTGCCTCCGGCATAAACCCTTATGGGTTTCTCCGGATAGTCCTCCACCCAGACGGCACGCTCACTCGACTCGACGCCTACGCCACCGTCGATGATGGAATAACTGAGCAGAATTCTGCTGTCCTCACCAAAGACATCACCCTCGACCCAACCAAGAAAACTTGGCTACGGATATTCCGACCCCGCCAACTTCCTCCTTCCTTCTCCTCCTCCTCCGAGAAGCTCCCTCTCGTGGTCTACTTCCATGGAGGAGGCTTCATTGTCGGCGGAGCCAACTGGAAGCTGTTCCATGACTTTTGTGTGGGCATGGCCGTCGAATTCCCTGCCTTGGTTGTATCCGTCGGGTATCGTCTTGCTCCTGAGCACCGCCTCCCCACCGCCTATGAAGACTCTGTTGAGGCCTTGCACTGGATCAAGAATCAGGCCTCATCGGACGGGATGAATTCCGAGGAGTGGTTGAGGGATTTGGCTGATTTCTCTCGGTGCTTTCTGGTGGGCACCAGTGCAGGAGGTAATATTGCTTTCCATGTAGGGTTAAGAGCGCTGGAGGTGGCGCGTGAACTTGAACCCATAAAAATCACTGGCCTTATCTTGCACGATCCTTTCTTCGGTGCATCAGAGAGAACCAAATCGGAGCTGAAACTGACGAATGATCCGATCTTGCCCTTGGCAGCCACTGATTTGATGTGGAATCTATCCTTGCCCAAGGGGTTTGATCGTGATCATGTTTACTGCAATCCAATGAAGTTGGATCCCGCAGCCAATCAGATTGGAATTCTGGGGAGGTGTTTGGTGACGGGTTGGGGTGGGGACTTGTTGATCGACGCTCAGCTGGAATTCATGAGGTTGTTGGAAAGAGAGGGTGTCTCTGTGGTGCCTTTCTTACAGGAAGAAGGTTACCATGCTCAGGAGATCTTTGAACCCGAGAAGGCTCCGCCATTGTTGAAGGCCATTAAAGACTTCATTTTTAATGCTACTCTTTAGTGTGTGTGTAGTCTTAATTATTTTCAAGCTATTTGCTTAATTGTGTGCTTAGTTGGGTCTGGGTCTTGTCTTCTCCGATTGGGATCCTTTCGATAAATCTCATGGTGTATGGAAAGCATATACGACAATTTGACATAATGAATATTTGTGTTTTAATTTAAACATATATACCAGCCGCCTGAGTAGAACTTTTCTGTGGACCGATTAATTTGTGGTGTCTCGACTTGCTGAAATGCTACATAGCCCTCTTTTAAAAGTTGTTAGTTGTTTTGACACTATTCTGCACACAGCAACGAGTTTTACCCTTATCCCATTCGAATCAGATGGACTTGATAAGCTTTATCAGTTTATACGAAGTCTATTTTTAGGTACGAAACGGACTCTGGGTAATGTGAGACGTAAATCTCAAATGTGTTTCATGAAGCCTACAATAATTCGCCTATATAAGAGCATCACTTCTAGCCTTATAAGGTACATACGGTTTAGCTGTCACTTGCTATTACTCTCAAAGCAAATCAAACTTGCTACAAACTCAGGACCTTTGATCTATTTGCCTTGAAGTTTGACCCGGCCATGTAGTAGACCAACGTTCATCAAGTTGCCTTTTGGCTAGGAACAACTAAATCGTGCATCATCACTGTTCAATGTTAATAAAAAAAAAAAAAGAGTTTTGTCCAATTAACAACCTTTTCTATTCAACTAAGGGAAAATAATTGTTCAATCCACCTCAAAATTCTTAGCCCCCATCGAATCATGACCATGGATCCATATCAAATCCATGGGCAGGATGACATTTATAAGGGGCTGTGATTTCAGAATTCTATACTACAGTGTACTTCTTCAAAGAAAAAAAAAAGGGAGAATGACTGATCAGCCCGACTCAAAATGTTTTACTAATAGACTATAGGGGAGCTGCTGTAATTCAGAATTCTACATTGGCTGTAGTATACTTAACCCGAAAAAAAAAAAAAGGTTTGGCGGTCAAGATAATTTATAAGTTAGGTAAGACGTTGCAAACCTATTCTGTAAGAGATAAATTAGGTAAGACATCGACCTAACTAATCAAGAGATAAGTTAACTAGCTATAACAGTGTATCAATTAAAGAGTACTCAAACAAAAAAAATAAAAGGAATTTCAGTGCCATTTCTGAGACTTCCTACTCTGTAATGACAAAATAGTAGTGTTGGAATCTGATTGGACAATCATCTTGTTAAAACCTTTGTTGCACCATCAGTATTAAGTTTTTGTTTTTCTCAACCATCAGTATTAAGTTTAATCCAGTCTAGAGGAGGAGGTTTCCACTGGACACTTGTCTATATCCTGTCACTAGTTCCATATGGTTAATACATTGGGATATAATCAGAACAGTTTGAAATAATCTTTCTCCAAATATATGAGGAATGAAAATAGATTTACTTTGAAGAATAAATTCATTCCTGGTCTGGATCTACTCCTCACAAACTGCACCACTGGCCTTACAGTATATTCTGACTGTAGGTTGGGAATATTTCTTATACTTATATTTATTATTAGGGTAAAATACAAAACTTTTTCTGAGTTTTCTTATAATCATAAAATCCTCCCTTATATTTTCACTTTAACAAAAACCTTTCCAATACTTTTACCAAATATGCAACCACCTCCCTTCCTACACAGAAAAACCGAACTAATCTATTTATTTTTTTAAAATACTAATTTTGCCCTCCCTTCAAAACACTTTTCATTTTCTTCCTAAGAAAAAAGAACTAAGAACCAGAGGCCATCGGCCTTCCATCGCATACCTATGGCTTCTCCTAAACAGAGTCAATTCCAAAGAGCTTGAGACATGCATGGTCTATCAATTTATCGCCCCCATTCCCTCTCTCCCTCTTCAAAGATAGTCTACAGGAAAAATGAAAGCTTGCAAGCTGGGCTGCAACTTGTTACAGTACTCCAATGGCTAATAGTTTTGTTATATTTTTCAAGGGTCAACAATGAATGCCTTCTAAGTGTAATTTCTAGCCACTTCATGATTCAGTAATGGGTTTGGCATGGAGCTTAATTTGATTGCTGGGCTTAATTCGGACAATTCAGTTTTAAAAGGAAAGAAAAAGAAATTCCTAATACAAAGTTGAAAGTGAAAGTTTTACCATTGTAACAAGTCTAAGGGGATTCATCTCATGGAATTAAACAAAATAGGTGGGTGCCACAAGTGCTCTCGGGACTCAAACACCTCTCATCACTACTCCAGCTTACATAAGGTGTGTCATCGTCTTCCACCAATTCATGTTTTGTCTCCAAAATCACCCCCTTTCATGGACATTCAACTTTTACATGCTTGACATGTGTAAGCTAAATACCTTAAGACACTCAAGACAAACTTATTAGCTATCGTCTTCCACCAATTGTTCATCTCTACAAGTCTAATCTTATCCGATCGACATTCAATGTTGGAATTATTGGAACAAGATCAAGAGGTCGAAATGCAAGTTGCGTTAATTAAATGCCTTGAGACACACTCAGGCTGACCTCATTGTAGTGACTGGTGAGGCCGAGATACCCCCATGTCTCTCATTTTCCTTGTGTGGTGGTGGGTGTTTGTGAAATTGCAGGCGAAGAAGGAATTGACAAAGACTCAATTGAGTGGAGATGGCACATGAGATTAGCAAGGCAAAAGCCAAGATGTAGCCAAGGCCAGACAAAAGGCCAAGGCGGAGAGAGAAAGAGAGAGAGAGAGTTGACGACTATGGTTCTAAGTTATTGAGAAGTGTTTTGGAGGAAAGTTTAATAAATCTATATCTAAATAGATAGGCATAAGGGAAAAATAGGCATTTTAAAAAACAAACACATTATTTCGGCTTTTCTGTCTAGGAAGGGAGGTAGTTGCATATTTTCTAAAAAGTACAAGAGAGGTTTTTGCTAAAATAAAAACATAGGGGAGGTTTTATGATTGCCAAAAAAACCTCGGGGGAGATTTTTGTATTTTACTCTTATTAATTGAGAGATGTTTCCAATAGAGAGTGGAATGTGACTGTAACTAGGTCGCTATGAGGCACGCTCTGTAGGCCTGTAAACGGTATTCGAAAATCCAAATTCGAATCCGAGATTCGGTTTAATCGAATCGAATTCGGATAAGTCGAATGAATATTCGGTCGAATTCGGATATACATTGATCCGATCCAATAAATATCCAAACCATATATATATATTATAATATATATAATATAATATAATATAATATAATATATTATATATTATATTATATTATATAATATAAGTTAAAAAAAAGAAAATGAAAAATAACATTAGTTCGAAAATCTCAAGCAATCCTCAAGCCCCAACCGTCCAGCATCACCGGCTTTGTGCTACAACCCACAACTGCCACTGGGAACCCATTGCTTCACACCGCTGGGAACCCACACCATCACACACTCACATTTGCCCGCCGCTGAGAACCCACACTTGCCACTGTCTCCTGCCTCTTTTTTCAAGGTGATTACAGTCTTACAGTTACAGATTGGTTCTTATGCTAAATTTTTCAGATTTTTAGCTCTTTTTCTAATGAGATAGTGATTTAGACTTTTTAGCTCTTTTCCTATGCTAAAATTTTCGTATCACAAATTTATGATAGTTTTGAACATTGTTCCAGAGTTCATATCGTGAAGAAAAGTAATGTGCGCCATCAGGTATACTTCTGCACCCTTTGAAGTTCTACTGCATCCATCGCTCTCCCTCCTTTTTGCAAGTTACATATACTCACGAGTTTTTACGCTTCTGTGCTCTTTTTTGTGTTCCTGTGTTTTTTTATCGCTCTCCCTCCCCTCTTTCTCTATCTATCTCTCTATCTCTTATTCTTCTTCTTCTTTAGGGGGACTGTGGTTAATGGCTGTTGGTGTCAATGGTTGAAGGCTTATGAAGTCAAGATCAAAAACTTTAATTTCCTCATAATTCCATCTGAAAATGAAGATCTTAGTGTCTCACTTTTGATTGGAAAAAAAACTTTATCCTTTGATTTGGAGTTCGGATATTGCTGGAAACCTCTCGTCTATGTATTCTGATTTTCCTTGTTATGTAAGCATACTATCCCTCTTTATTCTATCCTTGTTCACCACCTCGGAACTTAATGCCATATGTGGTTACTAAGCTCAAGTGTATCATCTTTTTAAAGTTTTCATATTCATGTTATTCTTATTGGTAATGGTAACTATCAGAAGTTCACCAGATTAATACTCGATCCATATGATGACTTCTTTGAAATTGTTTCTGTTGGTTAAAAGGACGCACCATGTTGGTACTTCTTTATCAATTTAGAAAGAGCTGAAAGTAAACACAGAATGCCTCATAAGGGGATAAATAACAGTTGAAGGCTACAAATGTAGTGCAATACCGGGTGTAAGTGGGATATTGATTGTAAACCTGAAATTAATCTAATCAAGTTCGAATTAATCTAATCCCTAACGTAAGTTGTGTTTCCAAATTTTAATTCTGGTGAAAAGTAAGTTTCCAAATTTTACATGGGAAGGGATTAACTTAAGTTGTCTTTTGTAGCATAAATAAATTGGTAGATACTTTTGACAGTAGGTTGTCCATCCATACTCGAATTAGAGGTATAAATCGGCTCGTACCGCCCAAAGCATGGCCCAACACAATGGCATACGAGCTGTGTCAGGTCTGGTATGATGGTCCGTATTGTGCTAAACCTAGGGTTTTAGGTTGGTAGTCCGGGCCGATAAGATACAACCAAGCGAGACATGCCGCACGCAGCCCGCATGTTGGCATGGCCTAACCTATGACTTGGCCCAGTACGACCTGCAACACTGTCAACACAGCCCATATATACTATTTATATATTTTTTATATATACTTATATATTTTATATATTTATATATAATATATTATATATTATATAAATTATAATTATATAATAACATATAGTATATAATATATTAATAAAATAAACAAATTTTTTCAATTTTATTATACTAATTTATATAATTATTATATATATAAAAAATTGTACATATCAAAATTCATAGAAAATTAAAATTTTAAGTTTTTTTCATTTTTTTTAAATAAAGAGGCAAAAATTACTTTGGCCCGGTCCATGGCCTGGCTTGGCCCACGGCAAGGCTCAGGCCCGCATGGGCTTTGGCCATGGGCCGTGCCAGGCCAACGCCCAAACTATTCATTGGGGAGGGTGGCACGTCCCATGATGGCCCTTGGGCCAGCACAACATGGCCCACTTTACACCTCTAACTCAAACCCCAATACCAAAACTATATTTTATATATTTTATAGTGAGATAAAAAGGTAATGGTACCATAAGGATTCTTTTAATAATAATGTTTTAAAAACCGATCCAAAGGCTAAACCGTTTTTCCTCTGGGTCATAGGTCACCATTCGACCGTCTGAGTCGAATGGGTTAGACCGTCTCACTTGTATTTAAAGTATATAATTATATATATGTTTATATACATATATAAGTATATGCATACATACATATATACATATATATACATACATATTTATGTATGTATGTATGTGTATAAATATATATTTAACAATAAATAATGTATAAATATGTTTTAGATATGTTTATGTATTTTTGTACTTAATTTATCTTTTTATAATTCTATTTTCAATTTTTTCATTCATAAAAAATATTAAAATTTGCAATTTGATGTAAAAAAGGGCATTTTCATGAAAATAGCAGGGCAAGGCGCCTACAACTCCATGGGACACATAGATCTCGAAAAGTTACTCAAAATAAAAAAAAATAAAAAAATAAACCTCAATCAGACATCGGAGTGCAAAGTTATGGCTTCTAAAAGTTTGCATGAATTGAATGTACAATTTGCTACCCGATCACTAGGTCGAACGGGTCAACAATCAAGCCGATCGGATTGAATGGTTCTTGACTGAATCAACAGTTATTGACCGTTTGTAGGGTCTTAACTGAACCAGATTAGAAATCTTGACTGGATAACAATTCAAATGGTTCAATCACGCGAATTAATGGCGGGTTGAAAATATTGCTTTTAATTATGTCATTTGGAAGAAGGGTGGTTACCTCGGAGAGGTTCCACTCATTTTGATGAATAAACAGATACATAGATAGGGTTGTTTGGGGTTACAGTTCCCTGTAAACTATAATGATTGAGAGGCCTTCCAACAACCTAGTCATCACACCAAAATTTTGTATCCTGACCATTTCCTATTTGACTTCAAGCCCTTCCTAAGCCATTGAATCCCTTTAATTAAACTTTTTCAAGTCCATGAATAAGAGAGTTTTCATACTCCAAAAGTTCAACCCTCTACTATATTTTGAAAGCATTATTTTGGCCCATAGAGAATTTTAATTTTTCTAGTGTCTCCATGTATATTTAACTCGAAAGGTTTTATTAATTAAGGGTTCGTTTGGTTTATAGACAGGACTGGGATCAAAATTGGAATCACCTATTCTTAATGCTTGTTTGGTTCGGTTGGGAATCAGTATCGGATTCCAATTGTTATTGTTAGGTCCATTGGGAGTTGGAATCAAAATCAACTAAAAATTTTCAATTTTTTATTTTATTTTTATTATATTAATATTTTAATAATATATAATTATTATTTTATAATACTTTGTTATTATTATTTTATTAGCATTTAATAATTAATATCTTATTATTTCATTATTACTAATTATATTATAATAATATTTTATTTATACTTAAATATTATTATTACTTTATAAATAATATCTTTGCTTTTTATTGTTAATTTATTAATATTCTATTAAATTACTATTATTTTATTAATATTTTACTAATATTTTATTTTATTTTAATTATTAATATATTATGATTTTATTGTTCTTATCATATTATTACTTTCATAATATTTTATTATTTAATTATTTATAGTTTATTATTATTTCATGAATTATTTATTAATATTTTATTTATACTTTATTATTATTTTTTAATAATTAATTTTATTAATATTTTATTGTAGTACTATTATTTCATTACTATTTTACAATATTTTTCTTATTAGTTTATTAATATTTTATAATTTTATTAATATTAGGGTTTGGAGGGTTTTGTCATGAATTCTATTTCTTGATAAACTCTGGAATGGAAATCCCATTCCCCCAAGAATGGGAATCAGACTCCAATTCCTATCAAACAAACAGTTAGAACCGGAATGGGTCATTCCAATTCTGATTCTAGGCACCTATTCTAGAAAACTAAACAGACCTTAAGTTTGTATCTCTCAAACCAAGTTCTCCATATCTTTTTGGGCAAATATCTTGCTCCCAACTAACATGGTAGGACTGCTGAAAAGAGTCCCACAAGTATTCCCTCTTAAAACAATCAATTTTTTTAGATACCTCTTTGGGAATCTTGAAACTTTAGGCCACATGATTTGGCATTGCTTCTATAACACTTCGAACAAGGGTGTGCTTACCCACCAAAGAGAGTGAGAGAGAGAGAGAGAGAGAGAAAGAGAGAGAATTACTTTTCCAAGAAGTTAATTTCGACTTCACCCTATCAAGAAGAGAAACAAAAATAGATTTGTACGCCCTAGCTGTAAAAGTTTGCATGCTTAAAATTGTTACACCCGCTTGATCACAAAAGTCAATATTTAAAGCTCTCCTAGTATGTTACACTGAAACTTCACACACAATAGGTAAATCATCTGTAAAGAAAATATGGGATAGTGGAGTAGTACAAGCTAATTTTTAAGGCTTCAAATACTTATCCTCAACTGTTTTATTCAAGAAACCTAATAGGTTTCCAAACAGAGGATGAAGATGAATGGAGATAAGGGATCCCCCTATCTAATACCCTGATAAGTCTAAAAGAATTGTAGAAGCTCTCACATTGAAGATTAATTGGAAAGAGGCTGTTTTAATGCATCAAATAATTAAGTTACACCATATAATCTTATCATATGCTTTCTCAATGTCAACTTTTAGACCTACATATCCTACCTAACACTACTTTCTAAAGAAATGATTTATTTCATGCATGATCCCAATATCGTCTTGCAATACTCCTTCCTGGCAAAAAAGCCATTTTAGATTTGTTAGCAAGGATTTTTGTGACCACTTTATATATAGTATTGCATAAACTAATTGGCCTATAGTGGGTCACTCTTTCTAGAAGTTATTGTTTTGGGATTAAAGTTATTAATGTTTTATTTAATTTGCATGGGAATTTCTCTAGTTTCAAAGATTTCGAGGATAACATTTTTTATAGTGGTGCCTATAAGATCCCAATATTTAATAAAAAACTATAAAAAACTCTGTTGTTAACCCATCTTGACCTAGAGTTTTATTCCTTAGGAGATGCCAAAACTCCATTGTTACAGATTTTGAAAATGATTGTTAAACAAATCCATTACCTATTAAGGATTTTGGATCCATTGATCTTTTTTAATAGTTGTAATTTTATTCGAACTCCTCCTAAGAGATATCAAATGAAAAAAAAATAAGGTATTTAAATCAATTCCCCTAAGCCATTGGATTCATGATTTTTGTAACCACAAGAGCTCATTTTTTTTAAGAATACTTAAATATTCACCTTGCAAGAATTTTTGAAGATTCCTAAGGAAAACAGATTCATTGTTAGCCAGGAATCTGTGGATACCTTGAATCCTCTTCCCAAATATGCCTTTTTCTTAGCAAAGATATTACAAAATGTATTACGATTCCAAGACTTAGCTATGCTAGGGGTTCTATGAACAACAAGAAAAGCTAGAATATGTCAATCAAGCATGCTCAATACAAAAGGTGTTTTCAGTGGGAATAGATATACCTTTAGTATCCAAGAAAAGCAGGTATTGGTTAAGCCAAATTCACTACCTAGGGGCAATGAACCCCTGACCCAATCAGCTTGGCCTCAATTTGGGCCCAACATTTATATATAAGTGATCATTGAATTCAGCCTTTGAAGACCCAAGGATGAAACCCATTAAGCAATCAGCCCTGTAATGGTCTCTTACACCTAACATCTCAAGCTATAATCATCAAAACACTAATCACAAGGAAGGACCTCTCCCTTAACTACAAAATGCAATCTCACACTCTCTTCTCAAATGGATCCCGAGATTAAAACATTTTGTAAACATTCTTCATAAAATAGTAATATAACATATAAATACATTTTGCCAATCAGATTTCAAATACGGTTGAAATCCATTGCCGACAATTTAGGTTTCCATCGACCAAAGAGTGTATGAACCCTGATATTCATTTTGTCTGACAAAGGGACCGATCCTATTACTATGATCACCCACTCAAGTAATTCCTTAAACTATCCCAACATGCCTAGATATTTAACCCTTAATGGATCTCACTAGTAATCAAATCAAAAGAAGTTTAGTCCAAAACCTAATGTAGTATCATAATAAAATTTGGAGTTAAGTACAACTTTTCAATTTTTCCCATTTGTCTCCAAGGTACAGGGCATAACTGAAAATTGGTCCAACTTCATTACTTCTTCCAAACACCCAATGGTTGTGCTTGGGGTGTCTAATTATAGCAACTGGGCCAAGCTGCTCCACCAATTTAGTAGTACACCGGTGTTAGCCTAGTCAAGATAAACTTCCCAAGTCTATCCAATGGCTAAGAACATTTTAAACAAACACGAGTTTCATAGGTGTCTAGTTTAAGGAGTAATTTATAGAAGCATACTAATTTGAACATAAAACAATAATGTACATGTGTTATTCATTCATAAATGTTTATGCACATCAAGTTTATTGGAGCTAAGGGCATACACAATGTAACAACTCCCACTTGCACTTAAGTCCAATCAGGTATAAGCCTCAGTCCCATACTATCCACGTGTTCCTCAAGCACTTTCTGTGTCAGTTGCTTAGTTAATAGGCTTGACACATTTTCTGTTGATGTTACCTTCAGAGACTGGATGTCTCCTCTACCATAGAATGTGATATTTTCTCTCAATGTGTTTTAACTTCGAGTAGGCTCTCGACTCTTTTGCTTGAGCAATGGCTCCAATGTTATTATATAATAGTGGAGTGGGTGACGTGCTAAATGGTACAACTCTTAATTCCTACACGAACTTTTCATCCAAAGTACTTTCTTAGCAGCCTCACTTGCAGCAATGTGCTTGGCCTCAAACGTGGAGTCTGTTGTGGACCCTTGTTTACTACTCCAACACATTATCAGCCCATTATTGGACCCATTTGTCTAGTAAAATTTGACTTGGTACATGAGCCTAACTATAAAAAGTAGTTCAGCCCATATAGCAGTCCATGTTGAAATATGCTTATTATGCTTTAATCTAAGTATAACTAGGTTTCACAAGTTTGGGCTGAGTAGGTCCATGTCATGGTCCATCATATCCTTGGCCTAGGTTTGAAAATGATCACTTAATCAATGATCAAAGAGGCTATTAATAGTCCCCAAAGTACTCTACGTTTGGCCCATGTATAATGGACCAAAACTAAGTCAAATTAGCCTATGGTTTGGTGTCCAAAACATACACCATTTCAAAGTTATGATTTGAATATTTTCAAGCATGATTCATAATTAAATTATTATAAACAATCAGCAATGAGACAACAAAATAAAGCAGCTAGGGTTGAGAGTGTGATCGCCCTAACCTGATCTGGACAATCTACAAAAAAGCATTCATCTTCTCTTTTCACATTGAATTTGTATTCCAACATCCTCTACAATCTCCAACTTGTTCTCTAGTGTAAACTAAATTTGAAAAAACTTAATTTCTAATGCTTACATTAATAAAAGCCCTAGTACATTTTGTTTAGGAAAAATAAAAAAAGAAATTAATTACAAAGCATATATAAATATTGAAATCACATGATGTGCATTAATCTTGCCACCAATAAAACATCTTCATCGCACTTTTAACCTAAGAATTCAAGAATTCACCATAGAATTATTCCAAATAATATCAAAAAGTACAAAGGCTAAATTTTATGTCATTGGCCCTAAAGTAACCAAATTCTCAATCCATATGCTAGTTAGGTCAAATCGGCTAGACTGTTCATGCCAATTTGATATTTATTTCAAATTTGATTTGGTTCTATCCAAGAACTAAACATAGTGCTCCAGTACTATTGTTGGAAGGGTTAAAGACATAGCCGAACCAGATATAGTGGTTGGCTGAATTTATAAAAAAATGGGCAAATTTCTTAAACTATCCATACTATTTAGCTAATTGACTAACTATACCTTTACTATTTAACTATTGTCTTGCACCACCCCTGCTATTTCTAACAATTGTCTAAAACCTCCCTTACCATTAATGCTCTTTCATAAACCATTCACATGTGACATCACATGACTGTTATATTTTTTAAACATCTCTAATTTACCCTTTTATGGTCAAAATGCGTTTTTTGGTTTTCTCTCCCTGCTCTGCATTTTTTTTCTTGAAGAGAAAGAAATATCGTAAGCACATAGTCAAGAAAATCCAAGAAAGATGCATGCGTTCTTCTCTCTCTCTCTCACTTAGATTTCAAACATGGTTTTAGTTTTCTTGGTTTTGGTATGCATTTACATATATATGCTACCTAGGTCATTGTGAAAGGAATGGAATAGGATATTCTCTTGTGCCCAAGAAACAATATACCTTCATCTCGGTTTTTAGGTAAATCTTGCAAAGGAGAAAGCAGATGGGATTTGGTGATGACTTTTGTACATATGGGTTTTAGAACATTTTTCACAATGTTGCAAAGCCATTTCTAAAAAATTCTCTCAATGTTATTGCTTAAAATAAAGAAAAAGAAAACTAGTGATATGATCAGAAAATTGAAACAAAGTTGGATCCTACTACATTGGAAGGGTTGAGGTTTCTTGTGATTGGAAGCTGTTGGTGGCCGATAGGAGTGCAAAGTCGCACAAGATGTCGCTTGTGTTCAACTGTGATGGGTTCATCTTGTTGAAGAAATTAGTTGTTCTACAAGAGCTTCCATTTTTCGAATTTGTTTGGCTATGTGCTATAACACCATCGCCCTCTTCTTCTCGCTCGGCATATCCATCTTCGTCAGATCTTCCAGGGCCAACTTGCACTCAACTACATCTTCTCGACCTTGGTGTGTCTGAAAGCATGTCGTTAACCACTTCGGAACACCAGTTTAATATTTATAAAATTTTTTCGATTCTCAAACAATTACAAACACAATAAAATGATGAGAACAGGTCGTATCCACAGGGAAGTGAGGGAAAAATAATATGTACTCAAATCCAGACAAGAAAACATAAGAGGAAAGTGTAGAAAAATAAAAATTAATTAATTAAATTGAGAAAAATATAGAATTCGAATAGTACTAAAAGTTAAACGTGCAGAAACATAAATAAATAAACAAAAGAAATGAAATAAAAATCTGTAATCCGATTAGAAGTAGCGGTCTCTGGATCTCATCTTGACCCTCGAACTTCTCAAGCTAGACATTCTGTTTTACCCGGCCGAATTGTAGATCTACAGAAAAGAAAATGAAGATCAAACAAAATGAAAATAAATTGCAGAAAGGAAATAACGAAACTGGAATTGAAAGAAAAGAAATTACAACTAAAATAAAGTAAGAGTGATTGGGATCTGATTCCAGAGGTGGCAGTAGTGGCTTTGGCGAACTGCAAGCAAGAACCCCTCCTCTTGCCTAGGCGTCCTCCTCTTCCTCTACCCTTGAACTTCTCAAGATTAGCCTTTCGTCTTACCTAGGGGTAGAATCCAACCCTTTTTCAAGAGCTCTTGGGTCCTTTTTATAGAAAAGGGTGGATACAATTGGGATTAGAGAGAAAGAAGGGAGTGGCAGGTAGGTTTTAGTAAAGTTATGGGCATCCTAGGGTTTCTAATGGAGGATTAGGATGGTTTTGGGTTGATCCTAAGGCTGAGAATAGAAGAAGAGAGTGCCCAATATTATGTAGGGCTGAGATTTGGGTGCCCAGAAATGGATGGAGGAGATTGAGTGGATGGATGAGATACAAGGTGGAGATTAAATGAGGTGGGTGGCACCCTAGAGTGGATGGATGAGATACAAGATGGAGTGAAGGGCTGAGATTTAGTGGTGAGGGGCTGAATAGTGAGGATTAGTAGTTAAGTGGCACTCTAGGGTTTAAAAGCTACAAAAAGAGTGCCCTAGAATGAGTGGTTGAGATTAAAAGAGGTGGAGGGTGGAGATTAAACACCTAAGGGCGGCTAGGGTTTTCTAAGAGTGAAAAGAATGGGTTAAAAGGTGCCCTACGGTTTGCTAAGGTGTGAGGAGCATGCTAATACAGTAGGAGGGGCGCCAACTAGGTTTAGCAGATAGAAGGTGCCATCCTACTCTCAGTTTTTCACAAAAACATCCTCTCTCATTTGGACTTCACACCAACTTCCTAAAAACTGCATTTCAGCCATGTAAACTTCCTAGTTTTGTACAGAATTTGCACAGAGACCCTCAAAGACCACAATATTGAAATTAACTAGGGAAAATGCATACTTTGACTTTTCTAAGGCTGAAAATACCCCTGAATTGATGCCCTTAAGGCAATAAAATGCAGAGTTATCACACCCCCAACTTAACCATTGCTAGTCTCTTAGCAATGCAACCTTAAAATTACACTGAGCATAGAGATCCTTCCCATCTCAAGATCATCCCTAACAGAATTTGTCAAGCATCCTGATTTCAGAATTCTCAAATTCTGTATAGATCGGTATTGGGCTTAAGGAATAAAATTGTCTTACTTTGAATAGTATAGAAACTTGGCTTAAAAATCTTATTTACCCTTCCATTTGCAAACTGTCTTAATAAGTAGAGATTGATTTTTGAAATCAAGTGGGTATTCTTCTTATCATTTTTACAGTGGATTTCTACCCTTTAACTTGAAATGCACACTAATTTTTATTTTTACCTTCCACCGTTTTACACGAATCTCGGCACTTGCCTTAGGTGAAGAGACTCAATTACTAAGTGTTAGGTGTTTGTCTTTAGTGTTCCCTTTCCCGTTTGACGCGAATCTCAACACTTAACTTAGGTGAAGAGACTCGGTTACTAAGTCTAGGGTGTCCATTGAACCTTTTCTTTTTTTTTTTTTCAACACTGTTCATAGTAGTCCACTTTCTTTTAACAATTTGAAGAATTTTTGTCTAATTTCTCAATCTTTCTCTTCTTATCTTGGCAGGGGCAAATTTATGAGTATTTTCCAACTTCTATATGGTTTTGACAATATTCAAATAGGACTAATTTTTACTCCTATCACTTGCTACCAATTTCTACAAAATTCAATATTCTTTTATCAGTTCCCTCAACTTTTTTTGTTTGGAGATCTCTTTTAATGGAAAATCTTAAAAATTTTCCGATGAAATTTTAGTTCTACACATTTAAAGGCTTAACTTTTCAATTTTTTTCTCTCTTTCCTCACCTCCAACTTAAATACCATTGTCCCTAATGACATGAGTAGAATGATGCAAAAGGGATTTGGGCCAAAGGGAACAATGAATAGGGTTTTCTTAAGGGATTCACGGTTTGCCACCTAGTCTCAAATCAAGAAAAGAAAAAGAACTCAAATCCTAAAAGTAACTGAAAATTATGTTGGCTTTCCTCCCAACCAACGCTAAGTTTAATGTCTTCAACCGAACACAATCATGCACTTTCTTCATCTAAACTCTCCAACTCACTTTCATCTTCCGATAGACAGGGTTCAAATTGGGCTAACCAAGGGGGTAGGCAAGGCATCTAAAAGATCATCTACTATATCCACCTTGCACTCATCTTCCCATAGGTTTGGATACTTAGAGGCACTAAAAATGTTTAACCGAACTTTCTGCTCCCCTAATGAAAAGTCCATTTCTCCCGATTTACAATTGATGTTTGTATTGGTCGTTTCTATAAACGAACATCTTAAGATTATCGAGATATGGTTCAGTTCCTCGATTGGGGTCATGTCTAGGACAACAAAGTTTACAGGGGAATAACAATTCTCTATCCTAACAATGACGTCCTTGATAACACCCCGCATAGTCTTGGCCGACCGATTAGCATGTTGCAGAATTATTAGGATAGGTTTTAACTTGTCGATCCTGAACCTTTCATAAATGGACGAAAACATATTTATACTGGCCCCAAGATCCGGTAGGGTCTGATTGAAGGTGGTTCTAGATATGACACAACTTAGGAGAGGAGCACTGGGGTCTTTCATTTTTCGGGGAAGATGGTTTAGGAGAGCTACACTAACATGTATCGAGAACATCGTTTTTTGTGGAGCCGATTGTGGCTCCATCATTTGAGTACATTGTTTAAGAACTTGCCATAGGTCGGGACATGATGGATCGCATTGAGGAGAGGGAAGTTAATATGGACTTCCCGGCTCTTCTCGTTGCAAGTCTCTTTGTTCTTTCGCACCGGCCCGACTATGACTGCAGTTGGAAAGGGAACTATGGGTTGGTTCACTAAAGGCTCGTCTTCTAAAGTTTCCTTTCCTTTCTCTTCTCCCCCCAACTTAGGGTCTTCTTACTCATTTTCTTCTTCATCAACTCTCTTTTTCTCACATGAGCCCTTTAAAATCCTCACACTCCTTCAAGTTGTAATAGCCTTGGTATTTTCAAGCTGAGGGTTCTTAAGAGGTGGTTGAATCTATTGTGGAGGAAAACCCGGTGGCTAATTTCTAGGATTCACAACCGGTTGACTTGGTACTTACCCTACTTATCTCCTCTTCTTAGCTTCGGCTAGCTGTCCTATTTGGCTCTCTAATCTATCGATGGACTGCTGCTGATTTAGGATCAACTACTGAAGCAGCATGAATTGGTCATCGACTATACGGGCTTGAGGAGGTTGTGGGTGAGCCTGATAAACTTGAGCCGGTTGATTCCTAGGGTACATCTGTTGGAATTGGTTTTGTACTTGTGGCCTCTGAAGTTGTTGGGTCATGGAGTTAAATGGATGATGATACTGTTGGGATTGTGTGTAGGTTTGACATGGTTGAGCTGGTTGAGTACTAGGGTAATCATTGTACTCCCAGTGAGTCTAGGCTTCAAACCATTGGGAGTGCACACCTGGCAATGTGGTTTCTTGGACTTGGGCCCTGTAAGATGGGCCACTTTGTTGACGATATGCAAATACTTGGTCAATTCTGTGGGCCATCCTGTTAATCTTGTCTAGTTGTCGAGAAACATGGTTCCAATCTATTTATGGCTTAGGTTGGAAGTAGTTTCTCATTCCACAAACTTCGGTCATTGAATTCATTTTATCTTATTTTGTTTTACACCCATTTTTCTTTTTTTTTTTTTGAAATTTGAAATTTAAATTTTGAATTTTAGTTTCAAATTTAGATTTTGAAATTTTAAAATATTTTTTTATTATTTATTATTTATTATTTTTTTATATGAAATTCGAAATTTAAATTTTTGAAATTCAAATTTAGATTTTGAAATTTAAATTGAAACTTGATTTTTTATTTTTTATTTTTTATTTTAATTTTAAATTCAAAATTGAATTTTTAAATTTAAAAAATGCAAGCAATTCACACACACGACCTATGGGCTGACCTAGGGTTTTCTAAACTGGTGGTTCAACCAATGTGAATCCTATTAGGTTCACTTGGAATTACACCACTTCCTTTGGTTAGCCAGGTAAGAGGTGGGGATGTGGGAGGCTCCCCTTGCTCTCGCAAGGACCTAATTAATTAACCACAAAACCCGCTTAGGCTTAAACGTTTAACCTCTTTCCTTAGACACCAACCGCCTGTTATGGAATACTAAAAAAATAAATTGAATCTAAAAAAAATTTAAATAAAAATTTGAAAATCACTATTCAACCAAAAAAAGAGTTCAAAAATAAAATGGATCAACTACACCTGAAATGCAGTCCAATTTCTCTTCTCTCTCGCAATCCCGCAATGCTCCGGTACACCACCTTTCGCTATTTCATCCTGCAAAATCAAAGAGAAATATGAATTAAAATGAGATAACAGATCAAGTAATAAAACAAAAATAAAAAAAAAAATAATGAAACAGATCCAGGAGCGTGTTGTTAACCACTTCAGAACACTAGTTTAATATTTATAAAATTTTTTCGATTCTCAAACAATTACATACATAGTAAAATGATGAAAACGGGTTGTATCCACAGGGAAGCGAGGGAAAATTAATACGTACTCAAATCTGGACAAGAGAATACAAGAGGGAAGTGCAGAAATATAAAAAATAATCAATTAAATTGAGGAAAATATAGAATTCAAACAGTTCTAAAAGTTAAACGTGTACAAACATAAATAAGTACATAAATAAATAAACAAAAGAAACGAAATAAAAACATGTAATCCGATTAGAAGTAGCAATCTTCGGATCTCATCTTTGACCCTTGAACCTCTCGAGCTAGACATTCTGTTTTACCTGGCCGAATTGCAGATCTACAAAAAAGAAAATGAAGATTAAACAAAATGAAAATAAATTGCAGAAATGAAATAATGAAACTGGAAGTGAAAGAATAGAAATTAAAACTAAAATAAAGTAAAAGTGGTTGGGATCTAATTCCAGAAGTGGTATTTGTGGATTTGGCGAAATGCAAGCAGGGACCCCTCCTCTTGCCTAGGCGTCCTCCTCTTCCTCTACCTTTGAACTTCTCAAGATCAACTTTTCGTCTTACCTAGGGGTGGGGTCCTTTTTATAGAGAAGGGTGGATACAATTGGGATTAGAGAGAAAGAAGGGTGGGGTCCTTTTTATGGACGCCCTAGGGTTTCTAATGGAGGGTTAGGATGGTTTTGGGTTGATCCTAAGGCTGAGAATAGAAGAAGAGGGCGCCCAATATTATGTAGGATTGAGATTTGGGCGCCCAGAAATGGATAGAGGAGATTGAGGCGCATAGGGTTGAAAGGTGGAGATTAAATGAGGTGGGAGGCGCTCTAGAGTGGATGGCTGAGATATAAGATGGAGTGGAGGGCTGAAATCTAGTGGTGAGGGGCTTAATGGTGAGGATTAGTAGTTAGGTGGCGCCCTAGGGTTTAAAAGCTGCAAACATAGTGCCCTGAAATGGGTGGTTGAGATTAAAAGAGGTGGAGGGTGGAGATCAAACACCTAGGGGTGGCTAGGGTTTGCTAAGAGTGAAAAGAATGGGTTAAAAGGCACCCTAGGGTTTGCTAAAGCGTGGGGAGCATGCTAATACAGTAGGAGGGGCGCCAAACTGAGTTTAGCAGATAGGAGGCACCCTTCTGCTCTCAGTTGTTCACAAAAACACCCCTCTCTCAGTTGGATTTCACACCAGCTTCCCAAAAACTGCATTTCAGCCATGCAAACTTCGTAGTTTTGTATAGAATTTGCACATAGACCCTTAGAGGCCACAATATTGAAATTAACTGGGGAAATGGCACACTTTGACTTTTCTAAGGCTGAAAATACCCCTGAATTAATGCCCTTAAGGCATCAAAATGCAGAGTTATCAGACCTCCACCTCCACTCTCTCTTTATCATCTTGTTCCACCTCCATGCTTTCCGCTGATTTAGCCGCATCCTAAAAAACACCATCCTACATCTAAAAAAAGAAAAGAAAAAGTGAAATTAAAAAGAAGAGAATGGAAATTGGTAAGATTTTCAAGGTCCCTGAGATGGTAAAAGCTGAGATTTGAGGATTTGGGGTGGCTGGAAAAGAGATAGGTTTTGCACATAGAAGTAAGAACATCTAGGAATCGGATTAGGAAGATTAATGGCTGATTTTCTTCTAGAAGAATAAGGGCAAGGCAAGGGAGACCGGAAAAGGGAAGCGTTCATCGTCTATGTTAGTGGGGGAATTGGGAATCAACATAAACCTTTGGTTCCCAAAATACCAGTTTTGGTTAATGTTCTCGTGACTGATGACAACCACATAAGTGTTTCCATGAACCTCAGGCTATAACCCATCTCCTTGGAAAGGTCTCCAATAGAAAAGGAATCTGGGTTCATAAGAATCTCCCCCACTCAGTCCTCTGCAAATGGGTTCGTCGAAGCAACAAAAGGTCATTGTCCCTCCTCTGTCCTCTTTGCAAATGGGTTGATATGAAGCAACAACAGTCACTGCACTGACCCTCAAATGGGTTCATACAAAGCTTCCCCAGTTTGGAACTAGAACCCTCGCTAGTTCCTACTCGCTCTTGTACTGGTCGTTGATAAAGAAGATGCCCCATTTGAGTCACCCGAAGGTCACCTCTTCCATGACCCTTGTTGTTTTTGACATGCAATCCCAATCTATCCTCCAAATGGAACTGTTCCAATGAAAATGGAGTAATGATCTACTTCCTGTCTTCTTGAAATTTAAGTTTTATTTTGAAAATTTAAGAAATAGTGAAGGGCAATTTTGAAATTTCATTTTTTTGTTAGCACTTACTGACAATGTCAATTGTTAGAAACAGTTTCATAGGTGTCCAGATTGAATTTGCATTGAACTGGACCAAATTTAAAACCCAAATTAATTTCTGATCATACCTGATATAGATTCCACAAAAGCAGTTCCTGAAGTAGTGGTTCATGCCTAATATTTGACCCAAACCAGCCTCCAACTAATGGTGGAACAGTTGCATGTGGAGCCAATTTAGCAATGCCCCTTTTTG
Organism: Nelumbo lutea; assembly: GCF_056320005.1. Lineage (NCBI taxonomy): Eukaryota > Viridiplantae > Streptophyta > Magnoliopsida > Proteales > Nelumbonaceae > Nelumbo > Nelumbo lutea. The sequence continues at coordinate 62,675,188 of NC_142686.1, read as the reverse complement.
CAAAACTGATCATGGATATGTTGTAGCAATGTAAGCTTGGGTGTGTCTTATGTTTTTGCCTAAAACACAATAAAGGGTTAAAGGGTTTTTATCCCCACCACAACTAGTACAACTAGTACAACTAGTACTATCTAACACCAAGAAGTAACCATAAGGCTACCCAAAGAGAATTAATGGTCCAAATTGTCCATCCATTACAAATAAATAGAACCCATCCTTATACAAATTTTCCATCCACTAACCAAACTTATCAATCAAATAGCCTAAAATAACAAAATCTTTTACATAATCTCAACCATCCAATTTATGGTTAATTAACCCAAAAGGATGTCTTTAACTTAGGTTTTCCAAAATGGTTCAAAATCATTTGGTTAACCACAAAATCTTAAAAATCTCTCCTCTATGACTGAATTGGATCTTCAACCAATTTGTTTCAAACCTAAAACAGAAGAAAACAAGTGTTACCTAATGTGCAAATCCATCCACAAGTGCAATTGGTCACTATGGACAAACCATTTTTGTGTTCTTCAATCTTTTTGTAGTACTTCGAGCTTCAAGCATGCTTCAACTAACCTTTTAGCTAACTCATGAGTATTTTTGGACTTTTACAAAAACTTAGACCTATAAGTTAAAAAAACCTAACACCATAGATACATAGAGCCCAAAGTTCAAAGTGTAACAATACCAAGATCACCCAAATCTAACATTATTTACCCCTTCATCCTAAGATCCGAAGTTAGAATCAATTTTGATTGTTCGATCGATCATTTTGATTCAAAACCTTATCTCATAGGAAATCAGAAATCTAACCTTATAGATGCATAGTGCTCAAAATCCCAAGTCCGATGATACCAAGATTTTCCAAGTTAACACCATTAACTCCATCTTGAAACCCAAAGATAGACTCAATTTAAACCCTCCATTTGGAATCTTCTCCATTTCTCCATTTAATCATTGAACCAAGGGACCCACATGATCAGATCTTTCTCCCAACCTCTAGAACAATCTTTAAATTCAAAATTAACTAGCTAAAAAATCTCCAACCAATCAAGCCAATTATTTAAAATTGGAATGTTCATTTTAGGCAAATTTGTGCATTAAAAACTAAGACATTCCATCTATTCTCTTGATTGATTGAGACAATTTCTCACATAATTGTCATTCCAGCCCTTTTCCATATTTAATCTCCCTCCAAAAACATTCTAAACCTCAAACTTTGATCTCCCCAAATTCAAATCTCAATCATCCATTCCCTTCTAGAATTCTCTCCAAAAATCTATAAATAACCCGACCCCCCCCCCCACCTTTTACCTACACACATTGTGACTTAAAGAGAGATTCTAGCCTAAATAATCTCCCCATCATGTCTAAGATAGCATTTCCTCTCCCCCCACTCACGTTCAAAGCCTCAAGAAAGTCTCTTACTCCTCCTATATGTCCTTGAAGCCTTAGGACTTCTCCAAATCAGTCATAGTGTTGTTACAACATATATGCGTGGTAGAATGTCTTACATTTGTGGACTTCCATCACCTTTCCCACTTCTCCATACACCATAAGAATCATCCTTACACATCCCTAGATTTTTCTATGTTAGTTTAAAGTCAATAATCCCCTGGGGTCGTGCATACATTCAAGAATAACAATCCGAAGCTTGCTTGAACCCAAAAAAGTTGCAACAGAGAACACCATAGTATTCAACATCATTCTTAAATCATTTGGGCTACACAATCCTTATATTTGGCCTCTTAAAATGATGAAGATAATGAGTCCCTCAAAGTGCAATAGGTGTTCAAGGGTTGTGCATTCATTGGTTTAAAATTCAAAAGTTATTGTATGTATCTAGAAAAGAATTAGGCATTAGAAATCAATCATGAGGTACGATACTTAATGACTTACTTAGTAGCATGCTTGTATTTATTTTTTCCCATAATTTATTGTATTTTAAGTAGTCTAAGTAGGATTGGCCAGCAAGCCATCTGACGAATTTTATTGTTAAGATCTCCAAGTTTCTCTTGTTGAATGTGCATAAATAGTATTTGAAGTTTCTTTTATTTGGTTAGTTTAATAGTTACATGGTGGCTCTTCCTTTTATCTTTCTCCTTAATGAATAAAATATGTTGGCTCTCTCAATTAATTTATTTTTTCAGGCAAGGCCCTAGCTTGCACCGTTCAAATCAGTAGCTACTTTTTTCTCATTCCACACATTAGTGTTACGTTTAGTTTGAAATCCCGTGCTCATTTGCAATAATCATATTGATCTTTCTACTTTAACATCTTTAAGTCACCGTTTATGGCATGTGTATGGCATTGCATCTTAGGTCGCATTCATGGAATTTGTCATTAAGAGCTCCTTTAATTTCTGAGTATTTATTTTAGCTAGTTCTTAGTCTAATTCTTCAATCTCTTGGTCATCAGGCACAATTTGCATTTTCTAGTTAACCATTCAATTGTTATCTCTTTGTTTAATTTAATGTTTTATTCTTCTAATAATTGTTAGATTGTAGCTAGTATTTTTCCCTAATTTATTAGTGTGATATTTATTACTTATCCAAGCCCAAAATTATTAATTTAACTTGAAATTTTGGTGAAGTAGAGGCCAATTTAGTCGGGTGCATGTGGGGTGGCTAATACCTTTTCCTGCACCATACCTTACCTTGGTCCCAAATTCTAAGAATCTCTATTCTACTAAGCAACGAGTCACTAAAAAAAAAAAATTAATTTTCTTGAAAAATCTCGACTTTTCCTAAACTCCCATTTCCCAAAAATTTAGATGGTAACTCCATACCATTGTCTCCCTCCATTTCGAGTAGCCATAGTCACTACAATGTTCATAGATGCTATTCTTGCCCCTAATGGATCTACTATGACTACTATGATCAACTCCTCAATTGATTGAGAAGAAAGATAATCCCCAAAATTGAAGATTAAACTTCTGGTGGTGGTAGTCTCTAGAGATTGAACTACCAACAATGGTAGTCTGACAAATTCTAGCAGTTTAATTAACAATGAACAATTGAGCTAAATATTTTTATCTTTATCATTGAATTTCAATAGAGTGTCTATGGTGTTTGGGCAATCTCAACAAGTCTTAAATAGACTCTCAAAGCTTCTCAAGCTTCCCATTTTTGAATCTTACAAAGAAAGAGAAAATTGCTAAAAAGTAGTACTCATAACAAGTGAAGAGTATCTCTCTACAATTAGAGAGTTTTATCCTGATTAGCATTTTCCTAGTTCAACTCAACAAATCTTGAACTGGTTGCAAATTCAGAGTATATTTGAGAAAGGGAATAAGAGATTGTGTGGGGCCCATAGGAGTCCAGACTTGAACCATATATAGGAACGCTGAAATCAATCTCAAGGGTGGAACCCACCTTAGGCCAAATTCTCTTTTACTATAAAGCAGAAATCATCCTAGTCAAATGGGCCTAAAGGGGTTTAGGCTTAACCAATCTCCAAGCCGAACAATGGTCCAATCTAAAACATGTTCAACATATTTTGGGCTTTACATGATAATCTTTCTATCATTAACACCAACACTATAATTTGGGAAGGACTTATTTCTAATTTTTGAAAAGCAATGTCATATTTTCTAACATGATGAAATTCCAAGGAGAGTAATTTTGTAAAACATTTCAAAAATAAATTAATTATTAATATAAATATATTTTGCAAAATTGATTTCTAACTCATTTGAAATTCACTGTCAGTGGACTTAAGTATCTATCAGAGAAAACTTATCTCAAGGTATTCGCTCTATCTGATAGAATGAAAAATCCTATCACAATGATCACCTGCTACAATCCTATACTTGATTGCTCTAACATACTCAGGTATTGAAAACAAAAAAAGTCCATTATTTGGCATATCAAAAGTAGAAAGGTCTATGACTTGGAAAAGTACCATTATCAAGTTTGAGAAATACATGTAACTATCCAAATATTCCACCAATTATAAAGTCTATGAATACTCTAAAATAGTCTAGTTCGATGTTTTTAAAACACCCACACTCATACCTTGAGTATGAGCCTAGTGGTTGAGACAAACTACTCATCATAAGGTAGTGCAACCTTGCCAGAATAAACTGTGTCCAAGATTATTCACCAGTTGAGAACATCTAGTCCACATACAAATTATGATTGCCTCTTATTTATTTATTTATTTATTTCGCATCATGGGGCTACACAACAGGGGTAGCCCATCCCCTTTCCCTTAACCCCCACCCCACCCTGGTGGCAGCGGGATTTGATCCCAGGTCAGTCAGAGAACCTACTAACTGAGCCACCATCAGTTGGTATGATTGCCTCTTATCAATCAACAATTATCATACTTTTATAAAGCAAATTAAAGGTTGATTACAAAAACATACCACAATAATAACTGTTCACGAAGCTCAATTTTATTCTTAATAAACTATTTTCCAAACAATTTTGGGCATATACCATCCAATTCATGTTTCTTATCATCCATTATAGTGCCACCACCATACTCAAACCTAGCAAATCCACTCTCAAATTGTTGTAATTAACCTCAATTGTGTTAGTTATGCTCATATCATAGACCAAATTGTTTCTCTTTATTTTCCAGTAAAAGACCAAATTGTTTCTCTTGTAAGTATTGTCGGAACTTTGTTACACCATCAATAGCCTTCCTCAAGCCTTTCACTTTCTACTCTAAAATGCATTAGGATGGCATAAAAGCAAGTAATTTAACTTGCTCGTTTGTCTTTAAGGGGGCGTTCTTTTTTTGGATTTGGAGAGGGGGGAAAGTTCGTCAATGGAATTTTGGTTCCCATTGATCAAGAATCCCATATTCTTTTTTCAGCTTTATGTGGGGACCAAGGAAAGTTTATTTTCCTAGGTATCACTTACCCAGGAAAGTAATACTCATCTCCTACGTGGGTAAAAAACTTTCCCACATGGAAAGAAAGTTGCCAACACTTGAATGGGACAAAAATGTCCATTTTAATAATGGATTTCTGTGGTTAAAATGATCATTGTTTTATTTATCTGAGAAATAAAAGAACATGGATAAAGTGTTTCTCATGAAAAACTTACCTAGGTAATTGCATTTACCCAGATAAATAACTTACCAAAAAGCAAACAGGGCCACAAGTTTTCTAGATACTTTCTTTCCTCAAAATAGGTAAGTAGGTACATACTTGATTCCTTAACTCTGATTTGAATCTAATGTATCAACAATTCTTTGATTAGCTTGTCCTATACGTAGTCCCATGTCAAATCTGCTCACCATGTGTTAGATAAAACGTAAGAGAAAGATGAAGTTTCTTGGAATTCAATCATTTCTAATATGTTGACTCAAGAGAGGTCAAAAAGGTACAGTAGTTGTTTGAAGAGATACCAATATTTATTAGGCCACACTCATAGATGGAGATGGAAAAGAAGGGAATCTTGAACAGATGTTGAGGCCCCATTCGACATCAATTCTGAACTTTAGAACCTATTTTGAAAAGAATGGATTCTAAAATTTCTTATCTAAAGAATATATAGAGACATTCGGCACAATCATTGGATTCCTATTTCTCAGAATCAGAATAACGTTTGGCATCGCCCCGTTCCTTTAGATCAAATCTTCAAATGAGAAATATACAAAACCAACCCAAACCAAAATAAACATAGGTTCACACCATAACATTATTTGACCTAATTAGGGTAAATATACCCAAAGAAAAAACATCAATCACAACATCACAAATATTGACTAGTATCATCTACTTCCATCCCCTTTCTCAAAACTTATAAAGTGCATGACACTACTGATTTCAATCAATCAATGAGTTGAATATAATTCCAACAAGAAACCTAAAACTGAACTAAAATGGAAGTATCAAAGAAAATATAAACTTACAACTTATCGTTGATAGATGATGTTGAATTCAATCAAATCACTACAAAAAAATTGGTCTAAGCCAGTGGTCGCATCCGCCCCCTAAACCTCTGCCGGCTTAGGTCAAGACCGTCGGCTTAGATGCAAAAGACCGCCGCCTTAGGTGGCCGGTTCAAATTGCTTTGGAACGGCGGTCACACCGAGCCATCGGCTTAGCATTAATCAGGCGGCAGTCTAAACCGCCACCTTAGATTTTTGTCAAACTCCCTCGTGCTCTTAGGTGGCGGTCCGAACCGCCGGCTTATATGCTAAATGACCGCCGCCTTATGTGTTGTTTGTGGCTAAACCGGTAGTTTCATGACCGCCGCTTAGATCCTTTTTTTTCATTTTTTATTTATAGGTTAATTCTAACATTTTTTGGTCATGTTGATAGCTAAGCTGGCAGACATGACGGCCGGCATATACTCATTTTTTTCAAAAAAAAATGCATGTACCTGCTTAATTGCAGCATTTTTATGGTACCTGAATTTTTTATTGATTTAGCATTTTCATACATGTTTAATACAGCAAAACCATTTGATAAAAATCAATTTAAAATGAAATCTATTAATTCAAAGATTATATGTTAAAATATCCAAAAGACATTGTTCAAATATCCAATTGACATATAAATAGTACAAAAACTAAAAAAAAATCGAATTCTCTAATAATGCAGCACATCTTCCAATGCAAATCCACTTGACATATTGGTTGAATCTACAAATCAGAACATATAAATATTAGAATGATACTCAAGTATTTTAACTATAAAGATAGGAATAGTATAATCTTCCCCCAGCTCTTTTCAGCCATGTAAGAAGGAAGAGCAAACAACAACATCAAAGGAGGGCGGATTCAGTCCTCACAAAACTTTGGATGCCAACAGTTTCACTGGTGAAAACCATAGAAGAGGCTTATCTCAGCACAAATTTTGCCAACAACGGATATGGTCTCAATAGGATATAAACCCCGCAGTGTCTCTGCACCTAGAAGAATTGCATCACTTCCTGCACCCATTCAAAAGTGAAATAAGTATAAATCTACAGTACCAAATAGCTCCTAGACATGTAACTTCAAAAAAATAAAAAAGATGTATGATGGACCATGGAAAAATATGAGGATCTCCAACTTGGGATATGACTTACCATCCAATACGGCATTTGCAACATCAGTAGCCTCGGCACGAGTTGGTCTCAGGTTATCAGTCATACTGTTCACAACTCGGGTAACAACTGCAGGCTTTCTAGCCATGTTGCATTTGTAGACAGCAGATTTTTGAAATAAGAAAACCTGATCACAATTCAGGAAGGATAAGTATCATATCCAGGTCAGTTCCAATGGTTAGCATAGCAAATCACTAATACCAGATGGTTAACCAACAACCAGTGTTCAATGGGTTGGAAGATTTTCTACCCAAACAAGGGGTACATAGGACTCAGCTATGTTGTGCTCAATTGTAATATTTTTGGGATGTTTTGAGGCTGCACCTCGTGCCTCCTTGTGTGGGGTACTCTCTATGTATCTTTTGATTACTTGTTAATTAAATCTCTATTACTTACCAAGAGAGCTTGCCAAGAGAGAGAGAGAGAGAGAGAGAGAGATTGATTGATTGATTGATTGAATAAAGACATTTGTAAAGAGAATCATTCTAAACAATAACTCCTGAAATATTTTATTTTAAAATAGCAAAAAGTTCAGAAAGCTGACCTTCTCAGGTGGGAGATCAGTACCCAGATTGCCACGAGAGAGGATAATGCCATCAGCTTCACGCAGGATCTCATCAAAATGGGTTAAGCCCTGCAAGAATTGAAGAAAGGTTGCATTACTCACATTGTCATACAAGCACTACCGTGAAGAAGATGGTCAAAACTACATTAATTTAGAATGTACTAATAATAGTTTGGAAGCTTACCTCAACACTTTCATTCTTTGCAAAAATCTGAGTCTGACTAAGGTCACCCAATTTAGAAAGGTACTCACAAGCCTGCATCACAGCATCAAGCTCATTATGTTAATTAACAGCTAATTTTATATATTTAACCCCAGAAGAATCCTTGGAAATAGATTACATATGCACATGTATATACATAAACTGTTACAAGGAAAATAATCTAAGCATGAATATTCACAAAAAGAGATCCTTACATGACGAACATCCTCTGCATGACGGGTATATGACAAAGACAGAAAATCAATATTGTTTCTGACACCCCATGTACTTATTACCTGAAATAATCAATGAAATATCATGAAACATAATGGACAGAAACCCATAAGCAAGTAGCAAAACACCATAACATTTAGTATGAGAAGATTCAAATTTTAAAAGCACCTACTCGATTTGAAAATCACAGAAGATCAAGCTAAGACTAAGAGATCCATAATCACTAGATGAAAGCTGCTAAGTAATAAATCTTTCTTTTTACATCCATAATCACTAGATGAAAGTTCATAAGTAATAAATCTTTATTTTTACATTCTAAAGGTATCAAATGTTTCATCATGTCCACCCAACTCAAGAAACGCAACTTCTAATAGCTATACTATTGTTTAGTATTAAATGGGGCATATTAATAGTTCTATAGTCGGAAAGATTATTGGAAAATAACTAAAACTTACTTCTTTATCTTTATCAATCAAGGTAGGCAGGTCAATACGGATTTGAGAAACATGCAATGTGAACAATGACCCAGCCAAGGGTAGGCAGGTCAATAGTAGGAAAGATTATCATGCAAACTACATCTTCCCCCTTCAGTTCAGAAACCTGCAATGAAAGACACAAGTTTACAAATTCAGATTAGTGTCATTTCCATTAGGAAAAATAATATCTTACTTGAACTTACATACTTTACTGCACTACTTGCTCCTCCACCCAGGCTAATTGCCCCAACAGGTCACACCACCCAAGTTTTTCTGTTTTTCCACTTCTTTTTTATCTCTTCTTTTTAGCCGGGGGATAGAGATAAAAGATTTTTAAATTGGTATATAGACTAAACTTTGAAATGCTAGGACCCTTCATTTAGGTTCATAATACTTTTTGAAGCAGGCTAGGTCTACATGAGATACATGATTTGCAACTCAGGAATTTCAACAGATCAAAGGACCTTCAAATAACCCAGTCAACCAGATTTTTCTTGTAAAAGAACATTAATTAAATATTAATTAGATATATACAATAGAGAAAAGTCCCTATCCTTTTCTATAGGATGGCATAAGGGCTACTTAACCCAAACTTCTGGTTTTCTTTAAAACCCTACCCCCTGAACAATATCTGTCAATTTACTCCTTGTTCAAACAGTTGGGGTTTGGTGGCAGTAAGCAGTTCCCCTGTGGTTTAGACATTTTTTATCAGCCCACTGTGGTTTAGACATCTAAGCATCAGTGCCTCAATTTTGAATTGTTATGTTTGCTTGATTAGAATGAAGAATCCATCTGATTCTTGATTGTAGAATTATGTAAAGTTCAACTTAGCTTTCACTGTGTCAGGCATGAGGACTTGGTTGTTGCACTTGATCTCTATGAATTTCTTTCTAGGTCCACATATACCCTGTTGGTAGCAGGGCTAAAAGTTATCTCTTAAGTCCTCAGTAAGAGTGTTATCAATGAGACCAATTAGTTTAGAATTCTTGGTGTATTTTGTTTCAGGATAGTCCTTTTTGGGTACTTTCTTGGCTATTGGTTTCAAGATAGTCCTTTCTGGGTACTTTCTTGGCTATTGATATTTTAATGTTAATTTGGATGGGTAAGATGCTTTACTGGCCAAGTCATCCAATAGACGGTAGAATAGGTTAAAGAGTTGGGTTATTGGTACATGACAGATACTCTATGTTACAATGTGGATTGAAGTTTTTGATTTCTTGGGTTTGCAGAGAAGCCTGCCTTCCACAACTGGATCTGGATCAACAAAAAGCACTCCATCAGGGTTGGAAGCATCTTAATTTTCTATCAGTGTTCTTTGGATTTGAGTGAGTCTTTATTTGTTCTGTACCTAGAGAGAAGATAAAAGAGAAAAAGTAATAGGGATATAAAAGGAAAAGGCAAGACAGTAGGTATACTTGAGATTTTTTTTTCTTATGACAAAAGAGAAGAGAACAAGTTCTTATGTATTAATTCGTTTATCTGCTAAGCCTTCTTTTGGATGTATAATGGACAAACTAATTAACAATAAAAAAAAACTAGTTGTTTCCATTGTCATAAACTATGCTGCTCTTTATTAACTTATTGAGATAATGGCCCTATTTTCCGATGCATTGAAAATCTATTTAGCTGTGATGACAAATTGCTTAAGCCTACACTATGAGTTGATCACTGGGATTCACATTACACGAAACTCAGAAACCATCCACCCAATGACAAGGAGTGCATTACTGCACAAGACACCTAAATTCTACTTTCCAGATTTTAAAAGAACCCTGATGGAACCTCCCCACATGAACAGCCGGGGCTTAGTCCTACAACCATCCCTTTGTTTTAAAGCTAAGTAGCCTCTGTATTATGTTTTGTTGCAGTGGAATGTTTCATAATGCCATTATTCATACTGCCACTCCAACCATTTAGCTTGTTAAGAATTCAAACTTTCATGTTTCCCATCTCACTATTCAAATTTATCAATAAAATTATTGCGTGATGCCTTTATATTCCTAGTATTTTGATTGTGATGTATTTGTTTTTTTTTTTTTGTTTTTTTTTTTTGTTTTTTTTTTTTTTTTTTGGGGGGGGGGGGGGGGGGGGAATGTGTTGGAGCTCCATCTGGGCTCCCTACCCTCAAGATGGTTCAGATGTTGATAAATCTAGATCATTCAATGAAGGGATTCTTTCTATGCATGTGGTCTGTAAGCACTGATCAATTGTTTGTGCTTTATCGATGGACATAGATCTAAGAAGCAAGTAATAGGGTCCCCCTAGGAATATGAGATGGGCATCAATTATATCAACTACAATTCATAACTTGGGTGAGATATAAATGAAACAGTCCACCAGAGGAGAATAATGCACTGTATATTTGCATTGAAAGACTCTGGAGTACTCAGTACAAAAGAATGACCCTTAGCAACTATACTACAAATCCTGTAACTGAGCTCAGAGAGTTACATGTGAAAGAAGCTAGCTAGTGGGAGAGGGTTGGTTTGAGAGAATGGGGTTTGGCGGTTCCACAACAGAACTTACCTATTATGAATGTGTCTAGTTGGGGCTAAGCTGACTTTGTAGGGGAAGGACAGAAACGTATCAAACATTGCTGGGCTGAAAGTATCAGTCTTATCAAAAATGCAGAAAAAGTTGTTTCCACTATATGGTGTGGGCCGTATAAAAAATGCATGTGTGGCATTTAAAGGTAAATATGCTGTTCATATCACTAGACAAAAACGCAACAGTGGGATTTAGTAGGCAGTTTTGTGTTTTCCACCAAGCTCACTCCTGGGCCCACTTTTTTTTTTACTTCTATCTCTTCAAATTTAATCACAAAGCTCAAACCTTTTAATTTGTCTAGTTATAGCCATCTAGATCCAATCTTCTGTGCTGTCTGCTATTTGATTCTTGGAAAGCTATATGCCTATATCTATCTGAGTTACAGTTCAATGTTTGAGTTGTCACTGGATAAACTATGAGCATGCTAATGTTTTGATTTCACTAGTTGGCTTGACAATTATAGTTAGAAAAAGAGTTGTGACTACTATGTTTCTTTTGCTATCTAATAAACCAGGCATTCCATCCTTCTCTGGACAGGTTAGCAGTTTAGGGTCATCCAACTGAATATATGTGAAGGAGATGGATTGTAGCCTGCTAAGATATATATCACCCAAAGAGCCCAATATATAATTTTTTATCACTTGGTTATATATGAATTTGATCTTTAATTTCATGGTGAATTCAATATGGGTTAATAATATCAGAGCTTTTATTTCTCTGTAGAATATATGGACTTGAAAACAGAAACTATGGGAAGAGGGGAAGAAATGATCCATAAACTATGCAACAAATCCAGTTGGATGTAACAGTACATTTGAAGAAAGAAACAAAGTGCAGCCACAATCAAAGAAGAAGATAAGAAAAAAAAAACAAGAAGAAGAACCAACACAATTCCAAGCGTAGGAATATTTGAATAAAAATAAGATGAATTATGCATACAGCTATATTCATGCAAGCTTCAAGTTTACCAACTGATCCGATCCAAAATATATGCCACCTTCACTTCACTCCCACAACCCTAACTCTAGCTAAGCTCACGGTTGATAGTATGCCAGCTGCTTTAGTCTTAGAAGAAGGGTTCTTCTATAGGTCTAGGGTTTCCAAGCTGAAGCCCATACAACAGGTTCCTCCTCCCATTTCAAGTAAAGGCCTGAATCATCATCTCCTTGGGGAAGCACAAGTGACCATCCGGCTCTGTACCTCTTCAGGAGTGCCCTCACATCATTCACCACATCGTCACTGAAACCAACTGGTGAGAAAGCCTCCTTATAAGCCTATCACACAATTATCTCCCCCTCTCTCTTCTCTCAGATTCCTCACTGCAGCTACCACCATCAGCTTCATCACAAACCAACACATTAATGGATTCTCTACACGGTGTCCTATTCAAATTTCAGTACTCCTGGAGCACTCCCTCTCCAACATCAATCTCTCATTGCTGGTTGGAGGAAAACTCTCCTCTAGCATCTCAAAAAACAATGCGTAAAATCTGAGGCATTCATCGAACCACCACATTCCTAGAAAACTGATTCAGGAGATCTAAACGTGCACCAAACCCTAACCACCGAATTTTCTTATTACGAATCTAAAAGGTCAAACAACAAAGTAGAAGAAGAATGTTACGATCCATTTGTCCCATGTTGATAGTATGGGATGCCAATGTGAGGTATCCCACGTCGGTAGAATGGGATGCTGTTGTGGGGTATATATGTGCTTGGGTTCCCTCCCTCTAACAGCTAGCTTTTAGGGGTGAGTTCTCCCAAGGCACATATCAAATGGTATCAAAGCTACACTATGCCTCCCAGTTGCAATCATGCGGCGCAGGTGGTGACGTCGGTATTGCAGTGTTCGGCCGGGATTAGGTGGACTAGTGCAAAGCCAGTTGCGTAAGTGCCGGGACTGCAGAAGTGTGGTGGGATGTTACGAACCATTTGTCCTATGTTGGTAGTATGGGATACCAATGTGAGGTATCCCACATCGGTAGAATGGGATGCAGTTGTGGGGTATATATGTGTAGGTGGACTAGTGCAAAGCCAGTTGCGTAAGTACCGGGACTGCAGAAGCGTGGTGGGATGTTACGAACCATTTGTCCCATGTTGGTAGTATGGGATTACCAATGTGAGGTATCCCACATCGGTAGAATGGGATGCAGTTGTGGGGTATATATGTGCTTGGGTTCCCTCCCTCTAACAACTAGCTTTTAGGGGTGAGTTCTCCTAAGGCACATATCAAATGGTATCAGAGCTACACTATGCCTCCCAGTTGCAATCATGGGGCAGGTGGTGACGTCGGTATTGCAGTGTTCAGCCGGGACTAGGTGGACTAGTGCAAAGCCAACCTGCGTGAACGCCGGGACTGTGGAAGTGTAGTGGGATGTTATGAACCATTTGTCCCATGTTGGTAGTATGGGATGCCAATGTGAGGTATCCCACATGGGTGGTAGAATGGGATGCTGTTGTGGGGTATATATGTGCTTGGGTTCCCTCCCTCTAAGAGCTAACTTTTTGGGGCGAGTTCTAGTAAGGCACATATCAAAGAAAGAGTAAATTCGAACAAAATCAATCCCAATCTTCTTGCACATGTAAAAGAAAACATTTACTACAGAGAGAGTCTCACCTGTTAATGTTAGCGTCGTTCTTTGGCTGTCATCTGGTGGTGATAAAGTCTTGATCAAGACTGAGAGAGAGGCAGAGAGAGTCTCACCTGTTAATGTTAGCGTCGTTCTTTGGCTGTCATCTGGTGGTGATAAAGTCTTGATCAAGACTGAGAGAGAGGCAGAGAGAGTCTCACCTGTTAATGTTAGCGTCGTTCTTTGGCTGTCATCTGGTGGTGATAAAGTCTTGATCAAGACTGAGAGAGAGGCAGAGAGAGTCTCACCTGTTAATGTTAGCGTCATTCTTTGGCTGTCATCTGGTGGTGATAAAGTCTTGATCAAGACAGAGAGAGGCAGAGAGAGTCTCACCTGTTAATGACATCGCCGTTCTCTGGTTGCCATCCAGTGGTAAGAAAGTCTTGATCAAGACCGAGAGAGAGAGAGAAATTACGAACGTTGGAAGTCTGAAAGTTTCTTCAAAGTGTTTCATCCTTTTTTCCCGGATTTGATTGGGATTTAGGCCGGCTCAAAAAATCTGGTTTCAAATGTACAACCGCCGTGCCAGTTTGAAAGTCCGCCGCCCAACCCTTAATTTAATTTTGTAGGCAGCGGTCTTGTTGAGAATGCCACTTTAGTTCTCGCTGCGGCGGCCGCAGCCTCAGGCAATTTTTTTTGTAGTGAATTGCACCTATAGGAACCGATACAAAAATAAAATAAAATCAAACCAAAATGGAGAAGACGATTCTTAGTGCTTTGTCAGTTAATTGCATTTAGAAAAAAAGATGGAAAAGACTCATGGGATTTGGAAATAAATGCCAATAAATGATTTTAGGTCGGTTTGATCGAATGCCTAGAATATGTATATTGCAAATGGGATTTGAAAAAAAAAAACATTTGAAAACCATGTTTAAACTCCTCTTTCTTCGACATCTAATGCCAAAAAATTATTTCTAGAAAATCCAAATCGCATATGAGATTTGTTATATGATGTAACGATTTGGAAAATCCAAAAAGCCATTTATAGAACACCTAGAATGATTTGAACAAATGTGTTAAAAAAAATAAACTCATTTATTTCAATCCAAATGTTCAAATCCATGTTTAACATGTCTTCTTCTATCCAATGTTCAACATGCAAAACAATAAAAGGAACATTTTTTTCTCAAAAAAGGGATATGATCTTACCTAAGAATAGGGACCCTTTGCATCGTTGAGGAGAGAAGAGAGAATAGGCGCTTTAGGGCTTTTCCCATTCCATATTATGTTTTGTAGGGAAATGACCAAAAATCCCATGTTATCATGTGTCTGTGAAGAGACGTGTTCATAATTTCACTAAGGACATAGCGATAATTACAAAATGTGAGAATTGACTCATATTAGAATTGAAAATATCTCACTTCTAAGAATAATCGGGCCAAATTTCATAAGATTCTATCCTAAATGGAAATGGTTTGAGCGAAAAAAAAAAAAAAAAAACACAACGTACCTAACAGCATTCTCATCTAGAGAATTGCCAAATCACCAAAAACAATTCTCCAGTTGCCAAACTGGATCTAAGTTTGCAAATTGGATAAGCTACAAACAAAAGCATGCACAACGGCCTACAAGACCAATCAACAATGAACACGCTAGAGCTTTAGGCACATGGGCCCACACCGAAACACTGGCATGTTAGGCTATGTTTGGTTTGAAGGAAAAGGTAGGGAAAGGAAGGAAAAGATGGAAAAACCTATACAATGTTTGTAAAAATTCCCCTTCCTTTCCTAGCATTTTCCCATCGAAAACTCTTGAGTTCGTAACCCATACATGTTGTTTCAATAACAATGTCAACTTTGCAAGGATGGTTTGCCCTCTCTGCATGTTTGAACCTCTTCAATCTCATTTTAGCGTGCTGTCTTCTAAAAGCTTGGTTTTGTGGAATGCCATTATCA
Source organism: Nelumbo lutea (assembly GCF_056320005.1). Lineage (NCBI taxonomy): Eukaryota > Viridiplantae > Streptophyta > Magnoliopsida > Proteales > Nelumbonaceae > Nelumbo > Nelumbo lutea. Next base: position 62,659,594 of record NC_142686.1, on the reverse strand, counting down.
CTAGATATGTTCAGTATGGTTTGATAGAAGAGACAATACAACTATTTTATTAAATGAAATCAGAATCCATAGGAGGAACCACCCCAAGTGGTTTTCTCATTCTCTCAAGAACTCTCAAAACACTCTCTAACTTAAGCATTGAAGTGTCCACCCCAAGTAAAGACAACCCAGGCATTCTAATCCTCCTTCTTGTAGAACATATTAGCTCGGCCACCTCTAGCTCGACTCAGACAAGGAACCATCTGAATTAGCATCTGAGTTATTTGACATGAGGGAGCAGCTAGATCACGCAACATCACCAAGCATAAACAGTAAAATAGGCTAAAACATTAGCCCACCCATCAAACAGCCCAAACAAAGAAAACACGGTTGTATGGAAATATACCACCTAAACCCAAAAACCTCATGATATAAAACCCTAGAACCAAAAAACGATCGATGTCAACAGATAGGATATCTATGAAAATTGTCCTTCCCACTCCCAAGCCTGTTTAGGTATCCTTGATCTCAAACCCATTTAATTTTTTCCTCCCAATTTCCCAAATCCGTTAAACTCAGACCCATCCCAAATATTATTTGACATATTTTATTATTACTATCATTTTTAAAATTTGAAATTCAAATTCAATTACCTTAATTAAAACCTATTAAACTCACCATAATTGGTTCTACTTAACATTCCACTTACCATAATTGACTCCATAACCAATATTATTTACTTAATACACCACTTATAACATTAACTAGTTCCGTTTCCATCACGTAATTAATTCAAGGGAAATTGTCTAAAACTCACCATGAGTTTTCAGCATTTCTCTTAAACTCACCACAACTTTTCAAAATGTCTAAAACTCACTATGTCACGAAATTTACGTTAAATAGATTAGTGGGTGTTAATATAATACCATTTTAACCTTCATAGAAAAAATACAAAATATATACAAAATAAATTAACGGGTGTTAATATATTACCATTTTAATATTTATACATAAAAAAAGGAAAAAGTTCAAAAAAATATTTTCATATATAAAATCCATAAAAACATAGAAATTACAAAAAATATAAAAATTTATAGAAACTGCAAACAAAATAAAAATTTATTTTTAAATTATAAAAACTGTAGAAATTGAAAAACAAAATTAGAAAATAAAAATTATAGAAAAAACACCAAAAATTATAGAAAAACAAAAAATTGCAAATAAATAACAAAAAAATAGGAAAATTTATAGATTGTAGAAAATAGAAAAATGTAAAAAAAAAAAAACAGAAGTTATAAAAAAACATTGGAAATTATAACAAAACACTAAAAATGCAAAAAAAACAATAAAATTAAAAAATGAAAAAGGCCATTTTTCCTCTAACTCGCCATTCAAGGGTAATTTGGTCATGAAAATTGTTATTTATGATGACATGGACACCTCTGTTAAGAAGCACTAATGGTGCAACAATGGAAGGTGAATTTTGAAAAATAAAAACTTAATGACATGGTGAGTTTTAGACATTTTGAAAATTTGTGGTGAGTTCAATAGAAATGTTGAAAACTCATGGTGAGTTTTAGACAATTTCCCTTAATTCAATTAAATTCATTTAAGTATATTTAAAATTAGTCTTGGATAAAATGTTAGAAGGATTTAAACCTAGAGTGCTTACTTAAAATATAAATATTCTAATCACTAAACCACTTCATGATAGATCTTGCAAGTATATTATATCCATGAGTATTAAAGTACAAAAAAATATTCATTTGCAAATACCCAGGACACAAGCCATAACTAAACTAGCTCTAAATACTTGTGACTCTATAATCTCAATTATCCATTTGAGATAACTTTTTGGGTGGTTAATTTCTTAAGAAAAGGTAAGTTTTCTACTATGACATATCAACATTACTTATTAAACCTTTTTATTCTAAATTTTGTAACTATGCATATGTGTGTATCAATGTTTCCTTGTGATATTTCCATTTATGTTTCCACATCCCATTTTTCTAGTGATATTTCACTTCAAATAAAGTAATAAACTATTAAAATACACATTTTTTATGTATAAAGTTCATTATTAGAGATGTAGATTATATAAAATTTAAATATTATGTCTATCTATTTATCTATCTATCTATCTATCTATCTATCTATCTATATATATATATATATATATATATATATATATATATATATATATATATATATATATATATATATATATATATATATATATATATATATATATACATGTGTGTGTGTATGTGCCAGTCTATGTGTATCTTATTATCTTATTTTTCCATCCTATCAATGCATATCCATCATCTAGATGCATTTCTTTTGATTGCCTCTTTAGTATTCTTTGTGTTTTTCATTATTTTGAACCTTGCACCCGATTTTACTTCACACAATTAAAATGTGATGCCCCTCTTGAAAAAAAAAATGATGTGGGAGGCCAATGCTAAAGATGTCTATAATAGAATACAAGAGCAAGATTCTGCGGTAAGTATAATTGGGTTCGGGTACTGAGTACAATAAGATCAAAACCCAAACCTATCTCAAATCCTATAGGGTTTTGATAAACAGATCCTAATAGAATTGGGACAGGCCAAATACCCTAAAGCTCCCACGAAATTTCCATCCCTTACCAAACACCCACCTGCTGGAAACACACCAAAACCATGCTCCAGAATCCAGATGGTTATGCCAAATTTCCAACCAATCCACTATTCATACGTTGAATAATTATTTGTAATTCAATAAAATATCTCCAGTACAAATGTCAAACCAATTCCAAACTGGTTTTGATAATTATTTTGCCCCAAATTTAGCAACCAAAATAATAAAACAGATCAACAATTACTTTGTGAAACCTTAACTAGCCTTGAATCTTTTATTAGATATTAGTAAAAAAAAAAAAAAAAACGTGATAGGTTATATGTACAAGCGTATTTCTACTTCTCAAATGCCAGGTAGAATTAAGAGGGCCCAACATAGATTAGCTTGTATAGAGCTTTGTTAGAGGATAAGCAAGTAAAACACTATTTAAGGGACAATGTGATTTGAGACATAAGATCAAATGTTGAGAATAATAGAAAATCTATTAGTATATATTAAAACAAATATGACCTCTCCTTTCTCCCTTACCCCAATCCTGCAATTCTATTAGTATCTCCCTTATTCCCTTTCTAACTCTCACAAGTTGTCATGTTAACAAGGATAAAATTATTCTTAAAATCCCTCTCCCTCTCAATCTTTGAATCCTCATTTTCATAAAATTATGACCTACTTCCCAATTACCTAAACTTTTTCCTAAATTCTTTTCTCTCTCAATCTCTCAATCTCCACTTTCCTAAGATTCCCATATCTCAACATCCATATCCTAGTTGCTCTTCTTAGTTCCCTCCTCCCTATCCTTTTTTTATATTTTTCCCATTTGACAACCCCATTTCACCACCATTTGAACCACCGAATTACCCCCTCTTATCCTAACATCATCCTGTCTGTTTCTCATTCAAAGAAGAAAGCAAATCTCTATTTTTGAGTTTGGACCTTCAAACATAGAATGGAGAACATCCAGCGTTGATGGCTTGAGTTGGGTGCAAAAGAGGTGTAACTGTTTCTACTTGAAACACTTACTGTATTGGTTCTTACGAGCGAACATTGTAGCTGGCTTATTGGGTGAAAAAAACAGTTAAAATGGTTCAAGTTATTTTCACACGACCTAGATTTTATCGTTTAAATTAAGGGTAAAAGACTTAAACATACTTAGGTTTTTCATAAATTAACTTAAACATGCCCTGAGAGTTTCTTTTAAGACTTAAATATACCTTGTGACTATTTTACCCTTCATTTTCTTTCAAATTCTCAAAATATACTTTAAAATTTTCAAATTCATGTGAGTGGTGGGCAACAAGGCATACCGGAATACCTCTCTCTCTCTCTCTCTCTCTCTCTCTACATGGTCATGTCCAAACAATAGCCTAGAGAAGATTGTAAACCCATCCAATATGATAATAATTAAAATCCATAGCAATACAAATCTCAATTCTACATTGATTATGCAATCTTATGCAATCTGAAGCCATAACAAATGATATCCAACTTTTCCAAAATGGAAGATATGTATGCATATCGAGATTCCCAAAGTCATATATTAAAGCAAATACATTCTCCAGAAGTAGAAAACCCAGGAAGTTCATCCTCTTGACCTAGAATCCATGATGAGAACCCAACTTCATAAAAACCACCAGCTTCAGTGTAAAACAAAAAAAGAAAAAAAAAATACTATTTAAAATGTTTATGGGGGTGAGTCATTCAAATTGAACCAGTCCGTAGCTTGAGACATATACAGATAGGAGAATATTCTGTTTAAACAATCCCAAGACTCCAATGTCATATTCTGTAATTTTTTACCAAAATCCATCTATAACAATATACCACAAGAGAAATGGAGAACATCATATCCTCTCTCTCTTTCTCTCTCTCTCTCTCTCATTTTTCTCTCTTAACCTAATTAGTTCATTCGTCATATGTTTTGCTCTCTTCCTATGTCCCTTCCCCTTCTCTTCTTTTTCTTCTTCTTCTTCTTCTTCTTCTTCTTCTTCTTCTTACCCAAAAGGGTAAAATAATACTTTTAAAATTTTAAATGACACCATATTTGCCTTCTCATCGATGGAGGGCATGTTTTAAGTCTAGTGGGGTCAACCAATAAAGTATATTTAAGTTTTTTGAAAAACTTATGGCATGTTCAAGTCAATTTGTGAAAACTCAGGGTATATTTGAGGGTGTTTCATTTGGGTTTGGTCTGTCAAGACCAGTCTAGGTTGGTTCCACATCTATGTGGACCAATCCAATCCACCAATAAATTAACATTAATTAAGAAAGCAATAATTAAGGATTCAATAATAGTAAATTACCAATGTTAATTAAAGATAATTAACACTAACATAATTTTACAAGAATTTTTGTTAATTAACAGTACATTAGTAAATTTATTTATTTAATTTTGTTAACTGTTGATGTACTAAATTTATTTAATTATAGATTTCCATAATATTTACTTAATTATTTTACAATGCATTTTCTATCATTTTTTTTGTTACTTAACTCAATTACTCTATTATTTTACAATAGATATAATGTTAATTTAATTAATATAAATGAAAAAATTAACAGAAACTCAGTATTATTTTTCAATAGTTTTATTTTAATTACCACAATTATTTTACACTACATTTTCTGTTAATTTTCCCATTAAATGATTCTCCTTATTTATGTTAAACTTTCCTAATTAACTTTATTTACTTAATTAACATTAGATTAGTTAATTTAATTATCTTATTTATTTACTAATTTCTTAACTAAAATTAATTAATTTACTTAGGGGATGTTTAGTTCCATTGTCGTTTTGTGAATAAACATTTTGTTTGAATTTTGTCTTAAAATTTGAGACAACATTTATTTTTTACTTTATGACAACTAGGCACTATTAGATGTCATTAGGTGCCACATAAGCCAAATAGTAAAAATATGCCTTACCATTGGGGTAACATTTCCTCCAATAGATAGGAATGACAATGGGGTGGAGCAATCCCTACCCATCCTTACCCCATCGCCAATGGCAAGGTGGGTTCAAGAAGACGCACCCACTCCCCATCAGGGACAAGCAAGGTTCAAAGTATCGACACGTATCGGCTAAACCTGTTCATGGGTCGGTTCAGGCCGGGCTTTCACTCTGTATTAACAAATTTTTCTAAGGCCTGAGCCCGAGCCCGGCCCAACCATCGGGCCTACAACTTGGGCCCGAGCCCGAAATTTAGCCAATGTTGTTACTACTGCTGAAGCGATTGAATAGAGAGAGAGAGAGTGAGTGAGAGAGAAATTATAAAGAAAAAACTAAAAAATGTATATATTAAATTATAAACATATATATTTCAATAAATATTATATTATTTATATATTTTATATAATATATAAAATACATATTATGTATTTTATAAAATATATAATGCTGAGTCGGGCCGGGCCGGGCTTTTTTGACAAATCCCAAGCCTATCCCGTAACACAATCGAGCTTATTGTGTAAGGCCCGAGGTTAGGCCCGCGGGCCTAATTACATGACCAAGCCCGACCAGGGTGCAAGTCGGGCTAGGCCGGGCCATCAAGCTACACGGCCCATGAACAGGTCTAGTATCGGTTGATACGTATCGTTCTAGGACCCCTCTGATACACCCCTATTAGGGGTCTAACTGGTTCAGGGGGTGGAGGAGACCTAAACCGAACCCCCTGAACTGGTTTCAAAAATAAATAAATAAAAAAGTAAAAAAAAGGGGTATCAATTCGCCCAATATGCCCCTACCGGCGTATCGGGCATATCGATATTTTGAACCTTGGGGACAAGGAAACCCCAAATTTTTCCCACCCCAATGCAACTACCTAAAATTAATCTAATTAGAAGACTTTTTAAAAATAAGATTATGGGAATTTAAAGGCATTTTAGGAATTGGGTTATGACAATTTGAAGGTACTTTAGAAATGGAATTATTAAATCCTAGGATTTTAAGAATTAAAAAAAAAACTTAAAGATATTTTAAAAATTAATATTAAACCTAGGGATATTTTACTAATTTATCATTGGGTTTGAAGTGGGTTCAAGGAATTGTATAGAAACCCCACCCTCACCTCATCACCATTTAAGATCAGGGAAAACCCACCCCATTTAGGGTGGGGCCCTGGTTTTACAAAAAAAATTGTCATCCCTACCAATGGATGGCTATTGCATAATCCAAGAAAAATGTTTTCTTGATAAATGGCTTAGCCAAACAAAATTTCAAATTCCATTGAGAGAAATACCTATTTGGCATTGAGATGGCACCAATTTTCTAATAAACGGTAATGGTACCAAACACCAAGTATTTAACTATGCATTTTCTATACAAATTACATCTCATTGAATTCCTTCCATCTTATTATTTGATTTTGGATTTTCCCGTTTACACAGGCCCCACTAATATATGTATATACTTTATAATAGAGGGAACATGGCAATATGGTCCATATTGGTTTTTATGAAAAGTTTTAAGGTCAAGTAGCTGATAGTTACTCAGATTATCAGACTGACAAGGAGAGAAGCTAGACAACATAACAAATATTAACAGATAGGGATAAGTAAATGGATAGGTTCTACCCAGAACCAAATGGAACCGACCTCGAATTGGCCTTGAACCAACCCCACCCAATCTGTTACAAGATAGGGTCTGGTTTCAAATTTTTGGAACCGACCCCCACTCAGGCCGTTCTAGGGTCTAGGGGCTTACCCTACCTGAATCGACCCGATGAACTGGCTTTGGTTGACATTGGTGGAACTTACCTTGTTGAAACCTGCCTTGGAGTAGAACTTGCCTTGAAATAAGCCCCATAATAGTTTTGGCATGTGAAGATTTGAATCCAAGCATTCATGGTTACAAAAGCCATGGTCTCACTTGACTATTGAGTTACTTTAAGTGATTTGATCATTTGTTTTTATTTTAATATTTGAATGTGTACAACAAATAGTGTAACAGGTAATATTTACAAAATTTAAATTTAATTTACAAGTTTTTAACCATATAATGATAATCTACATATTAAGTTATCCAATTTAATCAATAAAATTAATATAAGTTTTAGACTATATATTTTATTTACTAAAAATCATGTTTTTAAGTAACATGTTTTTTTGTGGAGGAGAGTAAAGAAAGTACAAATTCCATGGGTAGACCCTAGAACCGACCCTAGAACCACCACCAACCTTCGCAAGGTAGGTTCTGGTTCCCAAAACCTGGAACCAACTCCTATAGGGTAGGTTCCAGGTTCTGCCATGGAACCGAACTGAACCGACCCATGCTCACCCCTATTAACAGACGCTAGATGCCAAGCCAATATAATTATCACAGCTCTCCATGGACAGAAGTACAGCACATCAGATAACCTAAACTCTTATAATACCTTTCTCAGCAATTCTGTGAGCCACCAAGTTTGACACTCTGTTGGGAGAAACAGACCTACTTATCAGCACAAGATAGAATATCCATGATCATCAACAAAATTTCCTTGATACAGGAAGCACCATTCTTATCCAAACATTGAATCAATTGGGCATCGTCAGATTCCAGAATACAGCGATAGCCACCTAATTTCAAAACAAACTTGACCCCTTGAAGCATGGCTAGCGCTTCTGCCTCCAGAACAGAGCCAGCATTAATCGGCCCATCTTTGGTAGTAACAAAACCTGCATGGCAATCTCTCACAACAATGCCGAAAGACGCTACACTTTCCCCCTTGAAACCTGCATCAGTATTTACTTTCAAACCACCCTGCCTTGGAGGGATCTGAAAAGATGTCTTGCACTCAGGATCTTCAGGCTGAAAGAGAGCTTCAAGTCTTCAAGCTTCCATGATGTCAAACCCATTTCCTTTATGCTCCCGTTAATGACAAGAATATGGTTCATAGAAAAGTCATAATCAGTATTAAAACAATTCAAACACCCAATGTCTGGAGACATGAAGTGAACCTAACTTCAAGGTGTATATTCACAGACAATTAGGGCAACCAACAATTCTTACAGCCTCAAGTGTGCTAAGGGTGTATCAGAACACTAAAATCATCATCCCTTCAATGAGTTGCAACTCCAAGATAAATGTCCCTGATGAGACATAGCTCGTTGACCACATCTTTCATGTCCATTCGTTCCCTTGGCGATTCCATAGAGCAGGAAACTCCAATCCTGATTACCGAAACCAGACAATGCTGCACTTTGTATCTCATTCTCTGGTTCTCATTATTTTTGAAGGTGTCTTCTTCATCTTCATCCACGTGGAGAAATATTGGGTCAACAAAATCCATTACTTGATTAGGCAAAGATGACTTAGCCAAGTAATGAAGATTTGAGCCATCTTTGAATATTTCATCAGTGGGTCTCTTTCCAGTAAACATCTCCAACAAGAGAATTCCATAGCTGTACACATCACCATGGGTAGAAATCGCTGCCCCCAAACCATACTCTGTAAGTCATGCATCTCAAGTTAGTATTCAAATAGAATTTAAGATGAATCATGTCAAAAAAAAAAAATATGACAACATGAAAAGAATCGAATCTTAGATGCAGAACTTTTCTTGTTAAAGAAGTTTATCTTAGAATGGTCACACATGGTATCAGGTTGCCAATATAATTAGACAAAAAATTAAAATCTGAATTTGAAACTAAATGAATATGAGAAAAGTATGGTTATACCTGGAGCAGTGTATCCAACAGATCCTCTTAGGCCAATTGAGCTGGCCGTTTGATTCAGAGAGATCTTCCCATTGTTTTCTGAAAGAAATTTTGATAGCCCAAAATCACCCACGTGGGCAGTGAAGTCACCATCGAGAAGGACATTGCTTGGCTTTAAATCACAATGAACAACTGGCACTTGACAGTGGTTGTGAAGATAATCTAATGCTGAAGCCACATCAATTGCAATACTTAGCCTTTGAAAGAGACTTAAATTTCTCAGTTCTTCTTCTGCATCATCTTCATTTGGATGTAACCACATATCCAAGCTCCCATTGATCATGAACTCATAAACTAAAGCTTTGAATTCATTTCCCTTGAAGTCTATGCTTGAGCAAGAAGTGACAATTTTGAGGAGATTTCGATGTCGGATGTTCCTCAAGGATTCACACTCAGCCAGGAAGCTCTTGAAAGCTCCTCCTTGCTGAAGGTTGAGTACTTTCACGGCAAGTGTTCTATCACCCAAAATTCCTTTATAAACAGAACCAAAACCACCCGCACCAATCAAACTAGATGAAGAGAATCCACTGGTGGCTTCTAAGAGCTCCTTGTAAGAGATTTTTAAAGGGCCGTCCTTTAAAGATGTAGAAGACAGAGTCTTTTTTGACTTTTTCGTCCAATATAAAACAAGAACAATCAATAAGATTGAACACACAAGAACCACACCACTACTGATGGCAATCTTCAGCTTGGACGCAAGAGACATTCCCTGTTCCTTCAATTCATGGACAGGGCATGCCTGCAAATGTAGCTCAGGAATACCTCCACAAAGTCTACTATTCCCAATGATTGAAAAAGAACTTGCATTTTGAAACAAGCCTTTTACTGGTATCTCATCCTGAAGATCATTGAAAGACAAATTTAACCATAACAAGGAGGGGAGGTTTTCTAGGTATTTTGAAATTTTGCCTGAGAAATTATTTCGTGAAAGATCCATTTCTTCAATACCTGTCAAAAATCTCAGAGAAGGAGGAATGGGTCCTTGAAAGAAGTTACCCTGCAAACTAAGATATTGAAGACGCACACAATTACCAAGTGTGTCTGGAATTTCACCAAACAGTTTGTTCTCAGAAAGATCTAATGATACAAGATTTTTCAAGTTACCCACTTCCATGGGTAGAGGACCAGTCAAATGGTTATGAGAAAGTATTAGGAAAATTGATAAGGATGAAATACCAATAACTTGTTTAGGTATTGCACCAGTAAGATTATTCTCAGAAAGATCTAAAAAGATTAAATTTTGACAATTTCCGATGGATGGAGGAATGCTACCACTGAAGATGTTTATGGAAAGACCAAGTACAGTCAATAGTGTTAAATTTCCTAGAGAAGATGGTATTTGCCCTGATAAAGAATTTCTATGCAAAGAAAGCTTTACTAGATTTTGAAGCTTCCCAATAGAATTGGGAATATTGCCTGTTAATTGGTTGAGTTCTATTCCCAATACATTCAAATTCACAAGGTTGCCTATCCCTTCTGGGATTCTTCCAGATATTTGATTATCTCCTAGTGTCAATAATCCAAGATTGATTGAGAGATTAGAAATAGAACTAGGCAGCACCCCTCCGAAATGGTTGCCATCTAGACCCAAAAGTTGCAAACTGGTACAATTAACCAATGAGTCCATAAAACTGAGGTCATCTGCATCTCCACTCCCTAGATGATTGTTATTCAGGGCCAACCATGATAGATTCCCCAATCCCATGAAATCAATAGGCACCTTCCCAGTAAAATTGTTACCATTTATGTCAAGAAATTCAAGTTTGGAAAGATTGGACAAAGAAACAGGGATAGGTCCAGAAAATTGGTTTCCCCCAATGTTCAGCACTTGCAGATTAGGAAGAGTGAGGCCCAGACCAAATGGAAGACTCCCTTCAAGATAATTATTAGCTACCACAGAGAAAGTAGTAATGAGGGAAAGGTTGTACATTGAGGGAGGTATAGTACCAGATAGTCTGTTGGCACCCAATGCTAGAAAAGTCAATCTTGTCAATCTTCCAAATGATTCAGGAATGCTACCCTCCAAGTTATTTATTGATACAGAAAGACTAACAAGGGACGAAAGATTACCCAAAGAAGGTGGGATATCTCCTGTCAAATTATTGTGATTAAGTCTAAGAACCTCCAACTTCACCAGCGACCCAAGTTGCACTGGAATGTTGCCTCCAAGGTGGTTGTGATTCAGTGCAAGCAACATGAGGTTGGAGCAGCGGGAGAGGTTGGATGGGATTTGGCCTTCCAGTGAGTTGTTGCTGAGGTCTAGAGCTCTTAGCCTGAACAAACGGCCAATCTCTTGTGGAATCTCACCATGTAAGCTGTTGTTTAGGAGCCTGACCTCACCAACGAAGCTGAGATTTCCGATGTCTGGTGAAATAGAACCCTCCAAACCTTGTGAACTAAGGTCCAAGAGTGTGGCCCTTTTGGGGGAATGACGACCGCTACAGGTTACTCCTGGCCAGTGACAGAAATGCAGAGAATCGTTCCAGGAGCTGAGGACCCCAAGAGGGTCGTGAGTTATGCGAGCTTTGAATGCGAGCAAGGCCATCTTATCAGTCTGATCTCCACCAATAATACTAATGGTGGTTCTGCTGGCTGTGGCTGCCTTGACGGTGGCAAGGGCAGGAGAAGCTGAGTGCAGAAGGATTAAGAAGAAGAAAGAGAAAAGAATATTGTGTTTGCGGAAGCAAAGCAGCAGCCCCATCATGTTGCAGTATTGAAGTGCTTCTCTGTTGAGCAAGTGCTCCAGCTGTTTTATAATAACAGCACTTGGCGCGTTAGAATGAGATAACGCAGAGTGACGCACTTTATTGTTTTATTTTATTTATTTATTCCAATGATTTCAATCCCAAGGCAACGCGGTTTCAACTTTTTAATGTCGATCGAGTTTGGACTTTGTAGTTTTGGGTCCGCAGATTACCGTACAAAAAGTAGAGCTGTAAGGTCGACCTCTCACGATCACTCAGGATCTGTAGTCGACCTCGCATCTGAAACTCTCTCGCTGCAACCCTCTTGTACCTGTATCGGAAGAGTAGCCGTCGAATCGTCGGCCAGTTTTTACATCCAAGAAGCTGCGGTTGGTTATTATCGCCCTGCATTATCTTTTCACCGAGAGTTACAGTATTTTCACTATGAATTACTATATCACACAGTGATTTTCGGGTCAAAATGAAAAAAGAAAAAAAAGGGTAGTGTTACTAAAGAAAAAGATGTTCTACAACATGAATACTTGCATGCACCGAAGGAGCCTATCAAATGCCACACCTATAAGGATAAAAAGGTAATCCCTTATGATGAATTAATGCTCCAAAGACCGACCTCACCAGCAAATTTTCTAAAGCTATAACTCTAGCAACATAACACCAAATTTAGCCTAGCGGAAGAAGTAGTAAACCTTGAAAGGGAGAATATTTCCTCGATAGCAAGTCAATGAAGAAGATCTGACAACGTACATTAAATAACTATGGAATATCTTCACTATAGTTTCAGTTAAATTTATTGGCAATGACAACATTGAATTCATTTTTGAACAACATACAGACAAAAAAACAACCTTGGAAGGAGGTTCGTGGTTCTATAAATCAAGCTGGATTTTATTAGAAGTCTGGTTGTAAATTCACATGATCCCATGAAACATGGTAGAAAACACAAGAATCTACTTCCTAGCAAGCTTTGCAGGGAAAGTTGTTCCAGATCAGGAAAAGATCAGCTCGGGCCACCTTACGAGAGGCCTTTATGACAAAAAAAAAAAAATCATCATCAATTTACATGAGCCCCTCTACATAGGTCATTTTATTATCTTCTATGGGAAACCTATCTCTACCAAGGGTATGTGCAAACTGTGGTTTAATAGGGCATGTTTGGTACAACTGCAAAAGAAGAGATCCAACAATCAATAACTACATAGTCTTTTTAGAAAACCGCACAATAAACCATCCAGGTGATTGGTTATGAGCGGAGCACAGGCAAGATGCTCCCCTAAAGATTCCAACCTTCTCTTCGCAACTACATGCTCCGGAACCTTGCAACACCAGACATGGAGACCATGGCTCTGATAAAGATACTAAAGATGAAGACCGATGTCCCCATAAGCACAGATTCCTCAACACCTCCAGTGAAGGTCACCGACAACACAACATAGCTGAGTTGAACACTCGTTCCGAGTCACACTCTCAACTTGGCCTAAACACCCAAGGCCATATGGACTTGTTGCATGCACTAGCAAATGGAACATTAGCTCGGACAGGTGCTGGCCATGCAAGCTCATCCAAGCCACGTGTGCCACATGCAGAACACTGTCAAAACCCAACTGAAGGAACACTAGCAGTGCCAACTAGTGAAGCGTCTTTTTGGCACGTTTTGGGAAGTGGCCACGTCTCTTACTATCTCACAAATTTTGGCCGACTCGGGGTCTACAATATGGTAATGGGAAAGAGAAAGCATGGACCTCCTTTTAAATAATTTGCAGATTCCAACTCAAAGCAACTAATGATAATAGATAAAGGGCAAATATCACAACTCCACACAGGATTCCCGATGGATGGAAAAGAGCTTAACAATCCCACAATGAGCCAGTTCCAAAGCTCTCTGATGAGCCCAAGAATTCCAACAGCAGCTTCTTATCAGCATCAATCCACAATCCTGGATAATCTTGCACTGGACCAATACATAACTGATCTGATGGCTTTCAATTCTCACTTGTTCAAAACAACATGCCATATCTCCATCAGGTACCTCCCCTTCTCACCTTCACTTTCCAATTTAAGACAAGTTATTTCTTTTATGAACTATTCTTTATCACGATCTTTCTAGCATGGAACACAAGAGGAGCAAATGGCTCCAAAAAGGTAAGACATCTCCAGAGCTTGAGTGCCATTAAGAGACCCGACCTAATTTTTCTAAGTGAGACTAGAATGACTAAACAAAAAAGTGAGGACCTGATCAACAGCCTACACTTACAAAACTCAGTGACTTCCGAGGCTCAAGGTCAATCTGGAGGCCTCCTATGTGGCTGGTCAAAGAGCCTACAAATCAATGTTATATCAGTTAGTAGACACTTGATCCATCTCGTAGTAGAGAATGCACCACCAAACCACCCATGGAATCTTCTGTTGTTCTATGGCCATCCTCAAAAAAGCCACAGGAATTTCCTTTGGAAACAAATATCATCACTAATGGATCAAATGCAACACCCTTGGCTCCTTCTAAATGACCTAAATGATATTTACCAACTTCATGATCAAGAAAATTTCAAAAGTGCTCCTTCAAAACTATCCAAATCCCTGCAAAAACTAATCTCAATTCACTAACTAGTGGACTTGGACTTCTCTAGTCCTCCTTATACATGGACAAATGGTCAAATAGGACACAATAAAGTTCTAGAAAGACTGGATAGAGCCCTAGCATCCACAGACTAGGTAAAATTATTCCCAAATGTTGTTCTCTTCCATCTCCCAATCATTTCCTTAGATCATGCTCTAATCAAGCTAAACACTTTTCATACCCAATCAACCTTTATATCTCAATTCCACTTTCTCCCATTCTGGTTAGAATATCCAAAGTGCTCCTCTACCATTGAGAAAGCTTGGTCCAAGCCACTCCAAGGAAGCCAGGGTTACAGGGTGACACAAAAACTCAAAGAATACAAAATAACCCTGAAAGAATGGAACAAAGAGAGTTTTGGAAACATCAGAGATCATCTACAAAAGATAGCTCTCAAAATATCAAATTTTCAAATGTTATACAACTCTGCTGAACACATGGATGAGCTAAATTCTCTAAAGAACCTGTATCACTACTGGCTCCAAAAAGAAGAACAATTGTGGAGACTAAAATCTAGAGAGCTCTGGCTCAGAGATGGAGATTAAAACACAAAATTCTTCCATCAATCCGCAAAATGGAAATACTTAAAGAATACAAACCTATGGCTGCAAAAATCAGATGGGACATAGGTGCACGAGAAAAAGAGCATCTCTAAACTTCTTTTGCAATCCATACTACAAACAGGGGACATACCAGAAAATTTTGATCCCAACTCCTTAAGTCATCTGTCACTCCCATGCTTGAAACCACATCAGATAGAATCCCTATTACAAGAGCCAACAATGGAGGAAATTCACATCATTGTGTAGCAACTACACCCGCACAAAGCTCTAAGCCCTTATGGCTTCACAACTTATTTTTATCAAAAGTATTGGAATATTGTGGAGGAGGATATTTGTGCCGTGATCAAGAATTTCTTTCGATTAGAGCAACTATCCAATGAATTAAACAACACAAACCTAGTCTTCATACCAAAAATAAATGCTCCATCAAATGTGGCTCATTGCAAGCCAATCAATTTATGTAATGTCATCTACAAGATCATCTCTAAGTGGATGGTAAACAGGATGCAGCTGTTACTGCAGGACCTCATATTACCAACCCAAGTGGATTTCCTAAAAAATAGGCAAATAATAGATAACATACTCTTAATGAAGGAATTCACCCATCTCTTGAGGACACAAAAAAAGGAAAAGGTTATGTGGCAGTCAAGCTCGACATGTCAAAGGCTTTTGATAGAATGGGTTGGCAATTTTTTAAAGCAATTTTGGGAAAAATGAAATTCCCAACAAAAATGGTGTAATCTCATACATCAATGCATCTCCACCCCGGGAAGCCTTTGAACATTTCTCTTTGCGTAGAGGACTACAACAAGGAGATCCTCTGTCACCTTATCTCTTCATCACTAGCATGGAAGTTCTCAGCAGGCTTCTGGACCAAGCAAACATGAATGGAGAACTCAAAGGCATAAAACTGAGTAGGAATGGGCCTGAAATTACACATCTTCTATTTGCAGATGATGTAGTTCTCTTCTACCATGCAGAATTATCACAAGTTAAAACTCTGGCAGACACCCAAAACTTTCGAGTTACTATCTAGTCAGAATATAAATCATGGAAAATCATCCAGCATGTTTAGCAGTAATGTGGCAAGACACCACTAGAAGTTCATCTCTGCAGTCCTACAAGTCAAAAACCTATGGTTGGCTCAAAATACTTGGGGTTAAAGATTGGTACAAAGGACATAAAAATCTCCTCTCACCAAGAACTGGTAGAAAAAGTCAAATCAAAAGCAAACTTGTGGAGCTCAAAACTTTTCTCACAAACTGGTAAGACCACTTTAATAAAAATAGTGGCGCAATCAGTGCCAATCTACCCTATGTTGACCACCATATTGCCAAAAATAATTCATAACACATTAGAGAAACTCCTTCGGGAACTAGTGGAGTAACTCAAATACAAAGAGCAAACACTCGATATCTTGGTCAAAGTTATGCTCACCAAAAGACCAAGGAGGATTAGGACTCAGGAAACTCTATTAGATGAATAAAGCACTCTTCAGTAAATATGTATGGAGGCTGTTACAATCTCCAAATTCTCTTTGGAGCCAGGCTATCAAGGGAAAATACTTTCCAAGTACAAGCCTACTCAAAGCTAGAACAAAGCAAAACAACTCCTGGTAGAAACAAGTTCAGAAAATTATTTCAAAACTGAAGGAAAACATTTCCTGGTTAATCAAGGATGGAGCGAAGATAGAGGTCTTCACTGATCCTTGGGTTCCTACTTTAACAAGAAGAACCCCAATGCCAATTAGTAATGGCTCCTTGCACCATATGGATCTTAGAGTAGTAGAACTACTAAATAGTGATGGTTCATGGAACCAGCAATTTCTTGAAGACAAATTGGAGGC
This sequence comes from Nelumbo lutea, assembly GCF_056320005.1. NCBI lineage: Eukaryota > Viridiplantae > Streptophyta > Magnoliopsida > Proteales > Nelumbonaceae > Nelumbo > Nelumbo lutea. The sequence goes on along the minus strand of NC_142686.1, from coordinate 62,642,572 downwards.
CAGTCACATTCCACATGTCAAGGAAATAAATCCAAATCTCTACTTGGGGTTCGATACCCCAATATGGTTAAAAACCTCAAAAGGAAACTTCTCTGTGATCTCCATGTACAGAAATCTAACAGCATCCTTGGTTTCAGGATCCTTAGCCTTCTTTGATTGGAAGTTTCTATGGAAACAAAATCTCCTTCCAAGAGTGAAAATCTTCTTGTGGAAGTTCTTATGGGAAGGGCTATTAACCAAAGACAAGTGCTCTTCGTGGCTGCAACCAAAAGAACTAACTTGCTCCTTTTGTAAGCAAACCAAAGAAACATTTAAACACCTCTTCTTCACATGTCCTTACACGCGAGCAATATGGCTTTAAAATCTCTCGGGCCTCAATCCAGAAAAAATCAAAGTGAAACCACCCCATGAAATCATTCTAAGTTGGTTAAGGGCAATAAAAAGATTTTCAACTCCCACTATGGTATCCACTATCTTCTATACAATCAGCATAACTCTATATCTGATTTGAAAGGCTCAAACCAACCTAGTGTTTAAGAATATTCTCGTAAGCCCCCTTGAACTACTGAACAACTTGCGAAGCTATCATCTTGACACCTCTATGCAAAACAACAATACATGTATTGATGCTCCCTCTAGCTTGAATCTCACACAAAATGTGTTATATGTTGATGGATATTTTGACCCTTTAACAGGAACTGTAGGAAGAAGTTTCATCTTCAAACGAGCAACAGGTGAAACCATTGCTGAAGGTGCTAGGCACTTTCAAGCTACGATTCAGAGATAAAAGCTTTAATAGCGGGTCTTGAAGTAGCTTCTACCTTAACTGACCAAGACATATATATACAATGACTCTGAGAAGTTAATATGTTTTCTGAGTAGCAAAGAAGCACCCTCTGAATGGATCAAGCAGCTCTACCGGCCAAAGCTCAGAAAGTTTATATTACTTTTTGCTAAGATACTTTTTGTTCATGTAAATAGAAGTCTAAATAGAGTTGATCATGCACTGGCTTATTCTACTTGTAAAGGACAAATGGTCATAAACTACAATCCTAGTCAGTCTGCCACTGTACAAATATCTGCAATGAAGTAATATAAGTGAAGTTGCTCGTTTTGTGAAAAAAAAAAAGTGTTTAGTGTGGCTGGCACGTGTAGCAACCTGATTATGTATAATTAATAAAACTAGAGAATGGTCCCTGCTTCGCAAGGTTTGGAATGGAATTACAACATTGCCATTTGTTGCATTAAAAAGATAATGGTTTCTTAATAAAACTTGCAATTATAAGTACTCAAGTCTTGAAACTCATATAAAGACTTAAAAACAGATCATCATGTGTTTGTTTTTTAAATATTGCTTCAGCAAAGCATCTCATGTAAAAGAATATGATCATACAGTGATAGTTCTGAGTTCTACTCCATAGATGTCCTTTGTTTTACATCGAGAACTCCTAGTTGACCCGGACAATAGGACTGTTCAGAATGAGAACCATCTAGGCAATCGGTTCCATTTTACTCCAAACCCGGTCCATGGCCAAAAATCTTTGAATCAGTTAATGACCTATTGACCCGAGCGGTCAAACCATTGAAGCGTTGACTCATTTAATGGCTTTTGTCCATTTTTTTATTTTTTTATTTTTTGTTGTCAGAATGAGCCATCCGTTCTAACCAGATTGACAAACCGTCAACCTGGAAATAGGTGGCTAAAACGGTTCTGTTTCCGGATCATTTTTTCTAGATGTCAATAATTAGACAAAATAACTTTGTAGTCATAGTCATGGGAAGGGTGGACATTGCAAGGGATTCCAAAACCTTGAAAGATAAATCCAAAGTGACCTTAAACACAAAAAAAATGGCGGTAAATCCACCAAACTAGAAAAGCCAAGAAAATAAATCAGAAAATCAAGTCCAAAGTTCTGCTTTGAAACGGAGCTAAACATACACGCAATCAAAGAAAGAGACAAAGCAGATCGTCTTGTAAGGGAAAAAAAAACATTGCACAAGAAAACCCAAAGAAAAAACAAAAGGGAAGAAATAAAATTGTGGTAAACCCTAGACCGTATACGCTCGAATAAAGCCAACAGTAGAAGAAGCCTTTGAATAGTGAAAATTCAAAAGCATAAAAAACCATGGTTTTAAACCATCATTGACCCGGATGGACAGACATTTTGGCCTAGGAAGCGTCCAGGAAATTGGTTCTGTTTTACCCCAATCCCAATCCCTGGCCAAAAACCGTTGAATCAATCAATGACCCATTGATTTGGGCGGTCGAACTGTCGACCCATTAACCCGTTCAATGGTTTTAGACCTATTTTTCTTTATTTATTTTTAATTAGGAAACGTCCAGGCAACCGGTTTTATTTTATCCAAATCCTGGTCCCTAGCCAAAAACCATTGAATCGGTTAATGACCCATTGACCCATGCGGTCAAATCATCGACCCGTTGACCCGTTCAATGGTTTTTGGCCATTTTTTTAATATTTTAACTTTTGTTGTTAAAAGGGTCCATCCGTTCAAATTGGACAATCTAACCGTTGATTCAAAAACCGATGGCCAGAACGATTCCATTTTCTGGTCGTATGAGTTGCACGCTCGAATGACATAACACGTATAATACTACTTAATAGACCTCACACACTCAATTTTTGTTGAAGAAGAAGACCAAACATAAAAACAAAAAACAAAAGCAAAAAATGAAAAAAAGGAACATACCGCACACGCTCGAATAAAGCCAACAATATAAGAAACCTTTGAATTGTGAAAATCCAAAAGCATAAAAAACCATAGTTTTCAAACCATCGTTGACCTAGATAGACGGACATTTCGGCCCAGGAACCATTCAAGCAACCGGTTCTATTTTACCCAAATCCCGGTCTTTGGCCAAAAACCGTTGAATCGATCAACGATCCATTGACCTAGGCGGTCGAACTATAGATCCGTTGACCCGTTTAATGGTTTTGACCATTTTTTTCATTTTTTTAATTGGGAAGCATCTAAGCAACTAGTTCCATTTTATCCCAATCCCGGTCCCCATCCAAAAACAGTTGCATCGGTCAATGACCCATTGACCTGAGTGGTCAAACTGTCGACCCGTTGACCCGTTCAATGGTTTTTGGTCTTTTTTTTTTTTGCTGTCAGAATGGGCTGTTTGTTCAAACCGAATGGTCGAACCATCGACCCGAAAAATGGTGACTAAACGGTTCCATTTTCGGATCGTATGAGTCACACGCTCGAATGACATAACACGTATGATACTGCTTAATGGACCTCACACACTTAATTTTTTGCCTATAATTTTTGTTGTTAGAATGGGCCATCCATTTAATTCAGACGGTTGAACCGCCAATTTTTTTATATATATATTTTTTAATTGGGAACCATCTAGGAAACCGGTTCCATTTTACCCAAATCCCGGTCCCTGGAAAAAAACTATTGAATCGGCCAACGACCCATTAACTCTAGTGGTCAAACCGTCGACCCATTAACCTGTTCAATGGTTTTTGGCCATTTTCTTATATATTTTTTTAATTTTTGTTGTTAGAATGGGCCATCTGTTCAAACTGGATAGTCGAACCAAAGACCCAAAATCCAGTGGCCAGAACGGTTCCGTTTTCAGGTCGTATGAGTCATGCACTCGAATGACATAACACCTATGATATTTCTTAATGGACCTTACACACTCAATTTTTTCCCTGTAATTTTTGTTGTCAAAACAAGTCGTCTGTTCTAACCAGACGGTCGAACTGTTGATCCGAAAACCGGTGGCTAGAACAGTTCCATAATTTTTTGCTTGCAATTTTTATTATCGAAATGGGCCATTCGTTCGAATCGTGCGATCGAACCATCAACTTGAAACCGGTGGCATATAATATATATATGCCTTTAATAGATATATATATATATATATATATATATAAGATGTTTTCATACATAGTAATGATATATAATTATGGGAAAATTCTTTATCATAGTACTTTGGATCGAGTGACAATTTGGTCCCCAACTTTAAAATGCGGCAATTCATTACCGGAACTTTCAAAATGTTACAATCCAGTTCTACCATTAAGCAATCCGTTATTCAGCCGTTAAGTGATATTTGAAAGTCAAAAATGCCTTTCGAATAATTCTCTTTATCAACCTTCCAAACATTGATAAATAAAATGAACAGTCCTAAATTATAGATTCTTCTAAACAATCACCAACTTTTTTTGATAAAAGATTTACAATAAATATAAAAATAAAAATCTGGTATTTCTCTCCCTTATTCCATTGACCATTTCATGTTAATTCATCCATTTTACAATCCACCAACAGTTTGATTTGCCCACCAAACAGTTCAAGTTAATGAATGGATGAGCCTATTTCTTGGAAATTCAATTCAAATGATAGATTTAAGTTCATTGTAATCATGCATGCAAACACTAATCACTATTTATCTTCTAACGGCAAATGACTGATAAGTTTAAGAGAAAAAAAATAGTAGAGGGGTTTTTCAACTAATAACCCCTAGAATTTAAAACATGAAAACATCTTTCATTTTCCTAAATAGGTCCGGAGATATCGAAAAGTTGGGATTTGCATTGTTTATATTGCACTCTCGTGCATTTGCACTAGTGCAAATGAAATTGAACGGTACTATATATGTCTTGCCTTCTTTTTCCCATGGATAGTCAGCAAATACAGATACCACATAGATATAATATGGGAAATGTGTTCATATTCAATTCAGAACGAAGAACAAAGAATACAAGTTCGTTCAAATAAACATAATACAATAAACACTTGGCCAATTGTCCAACAGGTATTGATCAACTTTTAATATATCCTCAGTTAAAAACTTTACCAACTTGATGTCAACAATTTCGTGTATTTAATTTATATATGCCTACATATAATATATTAAACATTTATATATTCAAATATATAATTATTGTCTATAAAAACTACCAAAGGGCTGTTCATATATAATTATTGTCTATAAAGACGACCAATGGGTTGATTCATTGACGGAAGAAAAATGGGATTCAAGCTTTAGGTTGGGTTTTTAATCAGAGTCCGAATCTCCTGTCCACGAGAACTCTGTCTTTATTTATCATAGCCATACATGGAGAACATCTCATCCTCTGCATGGTATTATGCAAGAGGAGATTTTCTCAATTCACAGGGGTAGTATATTGTGGGTAGGCATGGGCAGCAAAAATAGTCTTTTAAACAATAATTTCTAATCTAAGGGTAAAATACATAAACTATCCCTGTGTTTAGTAAATGGACTAAAACTTATCCTAATTGTGGTCTATTTTGTCTTAATTCCAACAATCTCCTCATCACATATGACTTTCTTTCACATTGGGAAATTCCAAACTCCCCCTCACATCATTCCTATGGAAAGAGACATCATGGGAGATCAACTGCTCCTTATGCATCTTATCTATACTTGTGCCCAACCAAACCTTTGGCTCTGATACCACATGCTGTATATCGAGGGGAATCACCATGATGGGGGCTTGTACACGTACACACATGCATAGGACTTGTATACAAGAAAGAAACACCACATACTACCCAAAAGTTTAAATTATTAGGTTATGGGTCACTCTTATATATAGAAATCCCTTAAACCTTTTTGTTCCTTTCCAATGTGGAATTCACTTCAACTTACTCATGCATGAATTCCAACAAGAAAATGAAGAACAATTTGTAGTCTCGGATGTTTCTTAACTATGATGAAAAAACCAATGATCATTCCAAGTGCAAACAAGCCTCCAAAAATCCCAACAAAAGCCGATGTCGAGGTCTATCTTTTCCAATTTCCAAACCCAAATATAGATTTGTGGATCCGTTTGGTCCTAGTGAATTCGGTTGAAGAGAACACTTTATTGGCTTCCAAATCACCTTGCGTGGCATCACCTAAAAGGACTTCTCCAACTAATAGGGTCACTGCCACATCTTCCAAGAAAATATACAGACAACCCGTGTTACACCAAAAACGCCATTGATGGTGTCACCTGGTGGGGAAGAAGAAGATGATGATGATAAAAATATTTACAAAAACGTTTTAGTAGAGAAAAAATCATGCGATAAACTGAAAATTAAGCTTCTAATTGAGTGGATTCTTTTTGTGTGCTTTAGGCTCAGTTTGGAAAGAGTATAATATAAATATGTAGAGTTCAAAACCTTGTATTTTATATTATTTTGTATACTTTTTGTATTTGTATTCCTTTCAAACTGAGCCTTAGGGATCTCCTAATTACAAGTTGGAAAACGGTGTTCAGGTCTACATTTGGTTGGGTTTGGTTCTTCTTATGATCAACCGTGGTCCGTGATATACTTGGCCCCTTCCTTCTCCGCTGATGAGCACATCATCATCCTCAATCTCAACTTTGATGCCACCACACTTTTAAGTCTTGGCATATTGATGATGATGAAATCGGATTCACTACATTTCCATTTTGGAGAGTTATGGGAATATTGGATTTTCTGCAGCAAATTCAAATGTTACTATTTTGAAAATTTAAAAGTATGAAGGGTAAAATGGTCTTTTTATCTTTATGTTAACAGATCCTGACTATTGTCAATTGTCAAAAAAAAACTTAAGAATCAAACAATAGGGCAAATTTTAATTTATTTGGTAAAATATAGGGGTAGTTTAAGTATTTCATCCATATTTTAACTATAATTTAATAATGGATATAACATTAAATAAAATGGAAAGTTTTATCTGAGATATCTGAATCAGATGAAGGAAAGTTATCTGCTCTACCAAATAAGAACTCACCTTTGTGGATATCTCATGAATCTAGACTTCATATTTGGGATAACAATTGAATAATGATGATGATGATATCTCATGAATCTACACCCCCTTGATACTGCAATGGCGAAATAGGATTCATGTAACCAGACTATATTTGGGATAAGAATTGGATAATGATGATGATGATTTGATGAATCTAGACACCCTTATACTTGATATGTTGATGGAAACATTAGACATGTAGAAAGTTTTTTTGAAATTGATGTGGGTTGTATAGTCTCAAAATCTTCTTCAATTTTGTCAAACCATGGACCACATCATGTATTAGTGGGCCGGGCCACTGATAAGAGCCGAGAAATACCACCAAATTCAAAACCACTCAAATTTGCCAATCTGATATAAACGACACCAAACTCTTGTCTAGTGTATTAGGCATTTAAGTGAAGTATTATTCTTTTCGCTTTGACCAACACTTGATAGGGTCCACTTCGCTTAGCTTTTGCTGCTGGTGGGTATAGGCCCATCAAATTTGGCTTCTCGGTTCTTGGGTCATTAAACAAAATCCAAAATCCCATAGGCCCACAGCTGGTTGATTGATTGTAAGTGAATGATATATTTCCGGCATCATATAGTGGAATCCGTGTTGTTAGACTTTTTTTTTTTTTCTTTTTAGTGCCATAACAATGAGCATGGTTAGACTAAAGAGAAGAATTGTGTCTAGTCAAAAGCAAAACCGTCTACCACTCCACTCTTTGTTTCATTCCCTTTTTTATTGTTTGCATTGTTTTATTTAATCGATTACATTTTAAAATCATGTAATTTGGGCCCAGTGTCACTTTGGTCTTTGAATTTTAAAATATAATAATTCAGTATTTGAACTTTTAAAACGTGACAATCCAGTACCTGTCGTTAATTAGCTGTTAACCATCCATTAAATGGTATTTGAAATAGATACAAATGTCCTTCAAATGTCCTCTAATTTTCTTTATCAATCATCTAAATATTGATAAAAATTTGACAGTCCCAAATCTTTACTTGTTCCATTCAAGAAAGTTGAGGTCACCAGAATACCCACACAAACGTGACCCCAACTTTCTTGAATGGAACAGACAAAGATTTGGGACTGTTAATTTTTCGTCAATGTTTAGGTGGTTGATAAAAAAAATTAAATGACACTTGAAAGACATTTATATCTTTTTTAAATATCATTTAATGATAAATTAACATCTTATTAACGGTAGATACTAGATTGTCATACTTTGAAAGTTCGAATACTAAATTACTACATTTTAAAATTTGGGAAATAAAGTGACAATAGACCCGACAATAACTATAGGGTATTAATAAAAAATTTTCCCTTTTAAAAATGACTAATCATGAAAACGTATAAAGCCAAATTGCATGGGGAACTAACAGCCCCGAATTGGTATGTTTATCTTTATCTCAATACTTGTTGCCATAAGGAACTACGATGGCAAACAAGCAAATTAAATGGCTTTATAGAAGAAAGTCAGAAACCCATGATTTGGATTTTGATTTGCCCAATGCAATGAAGAACAACCTCTCATTAGTCGGGCAATGGGTGGTCTGTGAATTCTCTGACTGATCCATGTCTTCCTACGCATGTGATTAATAATGTTTCTCACTCAAATATAGAAAGTCTGAAGGTTGCACATTTCGAGTCATATGTGGAAATTAAACAGAGTTAAAGGAATGCCTGGAATGTAGATGATGATTTGGTATGGACCCCATACCCCTTGCCCCTTGGGTTCGTTCTACTGTTTTCTCTATGGTTTTCAAAATTGGGTCGGAGTGGACAGTCGAATTGGAAAAACTGGGAACCGGTAAGGTGATTGTTCCGTTTTTCTCCAAAACAAGATTTTTGCCAAAAAACCATTGATTTGGTCAACAAACTGCTGACCCGGGTGGTTGAATTGTTCGAATCATTTAATGGTTTTAACCATTTTTTATGTTTTTGTCAGAATGGGCCGATTGTTCGACCTAAGAACCGGACCCCTGACCAGTTTGTTGTCCAAGTCGATTTTAAAAATCTTGGTTTCTTCAGTCTACAAGTTCCTCAGCTCCATTTGGAAGGAATACAAATACAAATATTTAAAGCACAAAACCTTTTATTTTATATTATTTTGTATGTATTTGTAGTATATATATTTATATTTGTACTTCTTCCAAACTGAGCCTTATGAGCCAGCAACCATTCGAGCTCTTCACTTGAATGTCAAGCTTTTCAATGGAGCCACTTGGAAACAATTCTGGAATTTTAAGCAATTTCCTCCGAGAATCCATGTTTTCATTTGGAGGTGTCTTGTTCGGGCCTTACCAACTAAAAGCAATTTCCCCTTCGTCCTTGGAGGAAGTGGAAGCAATGGCTTTTCAGGAGTAGTGTATTGTCTTTTCTTTGGAGCCGGGAATTTCTCACTTGATTCTCTAACCCAACCCCAAAACCCTTTTTGGCTTTCTTCCATTACCAAACACAGCGGTGACCAACGAGCTTCATTGGCGTTCAAGCTTGAAAAAACGTAGAGGTCAATTATTTTTATTTTATTTCTATTTATTTTTTATTGTTTTAATACTTATAAATCTATTTGGGATATTTTATTTCATTTTATATTATGTTTTAATAATATTATATGATTTATTTATATTTTTTAATTTTTTATTATTGTTGTTATTGTCCTTTTACATTTTTATTATAATTATAATAATTTTTCACTAATTGACCCTTTCTCCATTTTTTATTTTATATTATTTTTATGATATTTTTTACTATTTTATCTCTTTTTACATTATTTTATTATTTATTGCTCTCTTTTAAATAATTTTTACTATTTTTATATTATTTTTATCATTAAATGATCTGTTTTATATATTTAATTTTTATTATCATTGTTGTTTTATTTTTCTACATTTGGTTCTACTTATAATAGTTTTTACTATTTTGTCATTTTGCTATGTTATTTTTTATGTTTTATTGATTTTTGTCATATTTTATATTTTGGATTATTTTTGTAATATTTTATAACACCCTATTACTTTAAGAATTTTTATTTACTTTTATTTAAGTAATGACTTTGAGGGGTAAATTTGTAAAATGAAAACTTCTTAGATGTCATAGCATTCAGATTTTCAAACAACCCCACTATGTTCAGATGCTTGCAATAGCAGAAAAGCAAATTCTCCTCTAAATTATTATTATTATTTTTTTGCATCTTCCTCTAAATGCTTTGAGAGCTTTTTCAAAGGTTTTTTTTTTTCGACTTTTCAGACTTCAGATTTACCGAATGCCGCCTTATACTATTTAAACTAATTTTGGTAACCTAATTTTTTGTATGCAATTAATAAAATTATGGTATTTCTATGAACTTATAAATTTATCCAATTTAACATAACTCTTAATAAATGCCACTAGATATTACAAAGTCTTAACCTACTTAACTTAATTCTATTGATTTCCTTAAGGGCCATTTATTAAAACATCCCATGTATTATTAATAGAAATTAATAATTAATAACAACTAAAATTAACAAGAAATGCTTAATTCTAAAATTAATATTTGTTAAATTATAATCCATTTAAAAATAATAAAGGATAATAAATATTTATCTAACAATAGCTGATAAAAATAAAATTGTCAATAAAATTAAAGTCCATTTACAAATAAGATAAATAAAAATTAATAAAATTTGACAAAATATATTAGCTTCAAAGATAAGTTTTATTAATTTAAAGTTATATAGATTTCATTGAGCAAAAATAAAAATAATAAAATTGTATTAATTTAAGAATTAGGTTTTATTAATCCAAAGTCCATTTAAATGAATAATGTAAGTTGGGTGGCTAGGTTGGGTTTAAACTCAACCTAAGCTCAACCCTTAGAATTGGACATAAGACCTAAGTCCAAAGTCAAGTTTGATTTATCCAACTCAGGTCCACCACCCACACTGAAACTTTATGCACTCGGGTTTGGCTCGAGCTTGGGCTAGTCATAAGTTGGAAAAAACATAGGGCTAGGGTTAGGCCCATGCACATCTTAAAAAACAGAGATGCTCTCTTCTCTCCTAAACCTAGCATCGTTCAACAAACTGAACTTGATTCATTTTATAAAAGCCTTGGTTTTCATTTTTTTTTTCTGAAAAACTAGTAGAACTAGTCAAAACCTAGCAAAATTGTTCAAAACCAGACAGTCAACCCAATCGGTTTTCACGACCCACTCAAGTCACTAAATCTATACTACCTATAAAAGAGCAAATGCCCCTTCTTTCTAGAATTTTCACTAGACATTTTCTACCCCTCTTATCTAAGCATACAGTGGGCATAAAGAGGGCATATATGTCATTTATTCTCACTTTAGAAACTACACACTTATTACCATATAAGGAAAGGTCTACTATCTAGAGTAGGGGTGAGACCAAAGAAGTTGATATTGAGAGTCTCGGTTTACAGGAGAAGAAGATTCTATTAGAGAGGTTCTTGAGAGTTGCAGACAAGGATAATGAGAAGTTTTTGTTGAAGCTCAAAAACCGAATTGATAGGTATTAGAGACTCTTCTTCTTTTTCCTTCACTTCCTTTCCCTTTTTCTACTGAACTGAACTTTTTTCCCTTGAATATACTTACCGAGTTACTTTCTCTGCATTTAGATTGTGCTCAGAGTTGGACTTGATATTCCCAAAATCAAAGTCCGATTTGAGCATTTAAATGTTGACACATAAATTTATGTGGGAATCAGAACTTTGCCAACAATCTTCAACTTCTAAGTTAACATGCTTGATGTGGAATAATTGCATTCAATATTTTGTTCACCATATATTCATGTATAGTTTCATTTGGCCTGTAATCTTTGTATCCACGACACAAAATCTATCGACACCGGAATTCTTGTTCACCCCATGAACAAAGAACCTTCCTTCCCCTACCTTAGTCAGAAACAACTTCATTCGTTAACAATGCTTCTGAATGGAGTGTCGTCCCTAAGATTTTGAACATAGATGCAAGGGTTTTTTGAAGACTACTTGTCTCTAATCGAAGTCATTCAAATTCTGGAAATGACACTAAAATATTATTGTTGTCATCACAATTTGATACTGTCACTTGAAAATGCATCTATGTTCAAAATCTATAGACACCGGAATTCTTGTTCACCCCATGAACAAAGAATCTTCCTTCCCCTACCTTAGTCAGAAACAACTTCATTCGTTAACAATGCTTCTGAATGGAGTGTCGTCCCTGAGATTTTGAACATAGATGCAAGGGTTTTTTGAAGACTACTTGTCTCTAATCGAAGTCATTCAAATTCTGGAAATGACACTAAAATATTATTGTTGTCATCACCATTTGATACTGTCACTTGAAAATGCACGTACACGTTTACAAGTAGTTATTAATTGCAAAATGAAAATAAAGAGATTCATTACATAGTTATAAATTGTAAAATAGCAATAAAGAGATTCAAACCTGAGTTCTCTTAATTATATAGATTTAGCATTAAACCATCAACTCATCTTGTCTTTCGTGTTTTCTTTTTTTAACCTTTTTAATACATATACTCATAAAATACATGTATGTTTTGAAAAACTACAAACTAAAAAATTTGAACCCTAGTCATCTAGAAAAAAAAATACTTTGACCATCTAACCACTAGTTACAATTATTTTTTTATTTACAAAATCATCTTATATATAGTTTTTACATGACACAGTCAAACCATTTGACCCATGACCTAATAAGTATTCTAGTTTTGTGTTGACATACACATACTCATAAAAAAATACACATATATAAACCCTTTGGTGAACCACTATTACTTCATATTTTCCCTTAATACATTTTTAAACAATAGGTTGTTCATCGCACTGGTCACCGCTAGTTTATATATAATAATAGAAAAAAGAGTGTGGAGGCCAAGGGTTTCTCACCACAAACCTCACACAAAGTCTCCCCTTCTCTCCTTCACACATGTGAAATATTAAAATCCCTCTCATGTCTCCTCATAAAATCCTCGACTAAATTTTCTCTATTAAAATCTATCATTACTTTCTCTAATAAAATGATTCCTAACTCCCCTCCCCCCTTCAAGAGTTAATGTTTATAAATTGTAACAATTCTCCTACCCCTAATAAATCTCTTATTTCCTATTAAAAACTCTTTTGATCCTCTCTAAAAGAACATGGGTATAAAATAGATGGATTGGGTGGGGTTAAGGACCAACCCTAGACCAATCTTGAATATGGGACCTTAGAACAAAATTGTATATCAAACCTATATTTGCCAACCCAAACCTATCCAAATTTCTATTCAACCCCATGCATTTTTAGGAGGATTTGCTTGCTACTAACTAACCAAATCAGATGACTTGTCATGTATCGTTAAAGTAAAAGCTTCCATATTATTGAGAAAACTTTGGCTCCAATCCAATCAAAAGACATGTGCCTGACCAAATACTTTTCACACTTAAATTTAAGGTTTAGCGTTTAAAGCTTAAATTTTAAGGTTTAGACTTCGGGACATAAGGAAGTTGTGACTTGTCGGCTCCTTAATGGTTAAAGCTAAAACTAAGATGATTTCTATGATCTCAAATATTTATGTATTTAATTATTCTATCAATTAAAAGACAAAGCAATAAGCCATTTGTCAACACCCAATTTTTGCTCAGTCCCTTCACCCTACCTCTTTGTATCCTCATTTTAGACCTCAAAACTTTGAAACACAACTAAATCAACTTAAGACTTTCAAAACCCAAAATTTTCTCCTTTGACACAACCCTTGGGACAAATAAGAATCTTGAGATCAACATCAACATCCAATCAAACATCGCCCCCTAGACATAGGAAACTATAACTTAGTTTTCATGACTAAACTCCAAAGATCCATCATTCATGACATAACTTCATTTCTAACGGCCCTGATCTACACAATATTCAAACTCTGACTCCCCAAAATCAAATTCAACACACCCATTGCCTCAAGATCACTAAGATACAATCAACTAGCAAATCTCACCACAAATCTATGATATCATCAACCTTAAAAATACCAAGATTCGATTTTGATGATCCTAAATGACTAGAGCTCAAAGACTGAGATCAACCATTACTTTCTCAAATCGGAACCATCCACTTGACTCCTCACCTTAATCTGTGCTCACACGTCAAATCTCAACTTAAAATTCTCTTGTTTAAAAGTCGGATCAACAAAGATTTTAATTTGAGATTTACAATTAAACTACATAAAAAGTCATACCCAAAAGACCAAAATCCTCAAAATAAATCATCTATCAGATTCAAACATAAATTACTCCATTTCCCACCCACCAAACAAGTAAGATTCCATTCTGGACCTTCTCATTAGTTGGTGAGCCCTAAGCCGAAACCTTGTTCTGAACCAAATCTTTCAATCCACACCTCTAATCAAAGATCAATCACTTCCATGAGATTTGCGACAACCAAAAGTGCCTATCCACCAAATTTCACCCTAAAAATCCCTTGTTTGACCCTACATCAAGCCATGATTCCGTTTCAGCAAATCTCGTTAATTTAAACTTATCAGCCATAGATTTCCATGACCAATAAGACCTCACCATTATATTCAAAGACCAAAAAACCCAAGCATATCAAATTTCACAACCTAATTCACCCATTTGACTATTAAACTAGAAGGATGCCATTTCGACGCATCATATTAAATCACCACATTAGTTGTCCCAACCTATGACTTCAAAAGGGTGGGCAATGATTTCATACCTATTCTTGACCTGTCTGGACCAATGGAATTGAACTTAATAAACTCAAAAATCCAAAAACAAAAATCAAAATCAAATAACTGATTTGAAAAATCAAAACTCGTAAAAAACTTAAAACAAAAACCAAAATCCTTTCAAAAAATCAAAACCCATCAAATATTTTCAAAAATCAGAACCCGTGAAACCTAAAAAAGTCCAAAATTTTTCAAAATTAAAACCTAAAAACCCCCCAAAAAAAAACCAAAACCCATGAAGTATTTCCAAAAAATGAAAATCAGAATCCATGAAAACCCAAAACAAAAATCAAAATCCGTCAAATATTTTCAAAAATTAAAAACGCAAGCCAAAAATCAAAATCCATAAATCAATTCCCAAACTCAAATCAAAAGACAAAATCCATCAAATATCCAATAACCAATTTCAAATATCAAAACCCATAAAAATTCAAATCAAAAGTCAAGAACCATCAAATATTCAAATCAAATAACCAATTTCAAAAATCAAAACCCATAAAAATTTAAATCAAAAGTAAAAAACCATCAAATATTCAAATCAAATAACCAATTTCAAAAATCAAACCCTTAAAAATTTAAACCAAAAGCCAAGGTCCATCAAATGTTTAAATCAAATAAGTAAAACCCGCAAAAATTCCAACATTTAAATCAAATAACTAATTTCAATAATCAAAACCCGTGAAAATTCAAATCAAATTTCAAAATCCATCAAATATATAAATCAAAATCAAGACCTATAAAAAACTCAAATCAAAAGCCAAAGTCCATATTAACTTAGTAAAATTCCATCAAACAAATAGCAAATTCAAGTTTCAACATCAATTATCAAAACCTAAATCTATAAAAAATCAAATCAAAATTTATAGTCTCTCATCAAATCATCAAACTTAACGTAAAAGCTTCTATCAAATAACAAATTCGAACTTCATAACATTAACTATCAAAAAACCTAAATCCATAAAAATCAACAATCTTTCAAATCAAAATTTATAAGCATTCATCAAATTCCATCAAACAAATAGCAAATTCAAACTTCAACATCAATTATCAAAAACCTCAATTTGTAAAAAATCAAATCAAAATTTATAGGCTCTCATCAAATCATCAAACTTAACCTAAAAGCTTCTGCCAAATAACAAATTCGAACTTCAAAACATTAACTATAAAAAAAACCTAAATCCATAAAAATCAACAATCTTTCAAATCAAAATTTAGAAACATTCATCAAATCACAAAATTGAACTTCAAAAATCAAACCCAACCTATAGGCATCCAACAAATAACAAATTTGAAATCCATAAAAATAATAATTAAAAAAAAAACTTACAAGCTTTATCCGGTACTAAAAAATATCAAATCATCAATTACCAATGCATGCATAAAAAAATAAAACATCGACTAATGCTAGCTATTTTTGGGATGGCATCACTATGTTTTTCTTGTGTTTGTTTGGCAGTTGCAATTGCCTTCCAAGGCTTGGGATGGTACAACACCTTCTAAGCAAAGGTTTTGCACTACATCAACTTTAATCTTGACTGAAATTCCAGCACTGAAATCAATTCCACCAAACTCCTAGCCCTCACAAAAATCTTTGTGTGCTTCTTTTTCTTTGTTGTTCGGCAACTTGCTACGTCCAACAAAGAGGGGCAGCTGATAGCATTCAAATTTTGCTCGGTCCCTTCACCCTACCGCTTTGTACCCCCCTCTTAGACCCTAAATACTAAGAAGCACAATCAGATCAACTTGATACTGTCCAAAACCCAAAATACCCTCTTTTAACACAATCCACAAGACAAATAACAACATTGAGGTCAATATTAACATCCGGTCAGGCACCACCCCCAGACTTGGAAAACTAGAACTTGGTTACACATCACTTTTCATTACCAAACTACAAAGATCCACAGTTGACCATGTCAACTTCCTTTCTAACGGCCCCAATCTATTCAATGTTCAAACTCCAACTCTTTAAAAGTCAAAGATGACACACACATTACCTCAAGATCACTAGGAAGCAATCAACTAGCGAATCCCACCACAAATCTACAACAACCAACTATAAAAACATTAAGATCCCATTCTAATGGCCTTGAATGATTATCAAGGTCGACCATATCTTTCTCATATCAGAACCATCCACTTGACTCCTCCCCTTAGTTCATGCCTACCCACCAAATTGTAGCTCAAAATTCACCCATTTGACCCCCCCATCAAGCCTAGATCCTATTTTAGCAAATATCATTAATTAGAGTTTACCACCCATCATCCCAACTTCACATGACAAATCAGACATTACCATTGTGTTTGGAGACCCAGAAAACCCCAGCACGTCAAATTTCACAAACACCTCCATTTGACTGTTGAAAAAGTAAGATTCCACTTCAGGCCTTTTCACATTAATTAGAAAACCATAAGCTAAGACCATGATCTGAACTAAATCAGTCAACCTACACCTCTAATCAAAGATCCATCACTTTCATTAGATTCAAGATGTTCAAAAGTGTCAACCCACCAAATTTCATCCCAAAATTCCCACGTTTAACCCTTTGTCAAATAAAAATTCTGTTTTAAAAAACCTTGTTAACTCGAAATTGTCAGCCATAGATCCCGATCCCATTTGTCCAATCAAACCTCACCATTGTGTTCAAAGACCCAAAAAACCCCAGCACGCCAAATTTCATGACCAAACTCATCCGTTTGACTGTTAAACTAAAAATATATCATTTCAATGCACTAGATTAAATTGACATGTCATCTGTCCCAACCAGGAACCTCAAAAGGGTGATGGCTAATGTTAGATATACTCTTGACCCATTAGAACACCTGGACCAATGGACTTGATCCTAATAGGCTTAAAAATCTTAAAATACCAAACATACCCCTACTTAAAACCAAGACAAAATATATAGCATTTAAAAGTTCTTCAAATTTATGTTTTTTGCCACTATCAACCCCAAATACGGGGCTGCAACATCTGGCATGCCCCAAGCTCCCATTGGACCATAAAACCCATGAAAGCCACCCCCAAATCAAAGAAAATTTCACCAAATAGGTAAGCTTGACTAGGCATCTATTTATTTGAAAAATCTTTACCTATTTTTGTGAAAAACTTCTCTTAAATCCCAAACACTATAGCTGGACTAGTTTCAAACCCATCTCCCTCTATTTTCTCTTTAAATAGAGGCCTAACTCGAGCTTGGGGGGAGGAGGACGAGAGTAATTTTCTCAACTTCTTTGATACACCCATTTTGCTTGAAATCTCGAAGTCCTTGAAGCAAAGCTGAAGCCTCATCTGCTGTCTTCCAAACTTAACACCAGAAAGCTCAACTCAGTTCTGTGCCTTACTCAAGTCTTGTTTGAAGTCCTTTTACCTGCTGGAAATCTTTTGACAAGGTACACACGAAAGGTAAGTCTCTTTAGTATTTTTGGGTTGCTTGAGATTTTGAAATGTTGGAGAACCATCGTTTGCAATTTCTTCTTGGCTGAGAATAGAGGCAGATAAGCAAGGGTCTTAGGGAAATCAGTACCTAAGTCCCGATAACATCACCTCAAAATCAGTCTTAGGAGAAGTTCAAAACATGTTCCTCCAAATTTAAAAAATTCTTGCAACCATTTCTGTTTTGCCCCGAAAGAAACTGAGCCTGAACAACTCCCATATTGGGCTGCTACAACAGCTTGGAGAGAGGGGTGCCTAATACCTTCCCTCTCCCAATCCTTGGGACCCAAAATCTCTCATTTATGTGCCTTTCCCATGGAGGACGGAGTCACTATCAAAGACTTATATCGAGTTTTTCATACCTAAAAAAATGGGTGAAAACTCCATCTCTTTGATCCAATCATGAGCTTCCCGAAGCTCACACTAAACACCTTTTTCTATAAAAAAATCTTTACCATTTCCTAGTAAAAGCTCTCTTGAAGCCTAAGCTTTTGATTAAACGAATTCCAAACCTCTTCTCCTCCCTTTCTCTATAAATAGGGACCCAACTCAAGCTCTAGGAGACTTTTGGGGGTGGATCTAAAGAGGGGGGAAACAGAGGAGAGACCTTAAAAGCATTTTGACTTCCGTAGAACTCACATTCCCAACTCATCCTCTATAAACTCTAAATTCATCCCATTATATTTCAGATATGAAATTTGCATGAAATCTCCAAGCATTCAATAGTTTCAAACTTCTATTGAGCTCATCCAATCACTCTTTTGTTCAGTTTGACTGCTAGAATATCATTGACAATGTTAGATCTGAGATCTTGGAGAACCATTATTCTCAACTTCTTCTAGACTGAGAAAAAGAAACAGGAGGTGAGGGTCTTAGGGAAATTAGTACCTAAGGAACAATAACACCACCTCGAAATCGGTCTCAGGAGAGGTTGGGAACATGTTTCTCTAGATTTCCAAAACTCTAGCAATCATTTCTATTGGAAATTAAGCCTAATAACTCTCGTATTGGTTTGCTATAGCAGCTTGGAGAGAGGGGTGCCTAACAACTTCCCTCTCCCAATCCTTAGAATCCAAAATCTCTCGGTTCAATGCCCCTCCCATTGAGAACGAAATCACTATCAAGAAAATAAAGTCAATCTTCAAATCTAAAAATGAAGGCCATTTCCTCTGAAAAATGGGTGGCGACTCCATCATTTTGACCTAGCCATGAGCTCCCCAGAGCTCACACCACTCAGTTAAGCCATTTCAATCATTATCAAATAGCTCCTAATTGTTATTATAAATTATTGATCATTAACAAAATCAAATTATAGATGACCATACACAGGTCAAGGCTCTGACTTGCCCTGCCCTAGTTAGGGTGGGTTTTGGACAAATCCAAAACTCTAGTGACTGGGACAAGGTGAAAGTGGTATTTGTCCACCTCGCCTTAATAGATAATATATTATGATATGCATATAATATAATATGTTCATCACATGCTATTTTTATTGGTTTATATTATATAGACAAATATTATAATATGACATCTAACATAAATACTATATAATTTTATAATATATAATGCATAAAGTAAATTTTATACACATTATATAAGATATTGTAATATCCATACAATATATTTTTCTTAGAAAACAGGTTTTCAAGTAGGAATGGGGAGAGGGGCAAGGTAAATTTGGGGATTCCCATTCCCTACGAGAATGAGGATGGAGTGAGATTTCTAGCCCTACCAAGGTATAGGGAAGGAATAGGGTGTGGAAAAAGTGTTTGAGGTCAAGAACGGGGTAGGCAAAAATTGGCCCCACCCCACCCCATTGCCATTCTTCGATCACCCCTAACGTCAACCCTAGTTCTATTAGGCTTGATAGCCCATGTAGGCTCAAGCTTGGGCTTATGTTTTAAGCCCAAAATCCAGATTGACTTGGGGTTGAACCTAAACTATAGCCCTTATTACAGGTTCAATGCCTGGCCCATACCATAGGCTCTCAGCCCACCAACGCTAGTGAAGGCAGGACTTGATCCTAGGCTCCACTATAATCATCTAGAAACTTTACCATGAAGCCTGTTGGAACCTTCATCGATAATTAAGTAGTAAAATAGGTAAGGGTGGCAAATTTTCAACCCAACCCGTTAACCCACCCATTAATTAGTGAGCTGTGGTGTATCCATTTAGTCCTAGGTCATGGCAGGTTGGATAAGCCAATAAAAGGACATTTAATGGGTCAGGTAGGTTGGGTCATGGTTCAAAATTTTTACCTCTTTCTCTCTAGTTTGTTACTTTGAACAAAGCAATGAAAATTTTTCTGATTTAAGTGGAGATCAAATACCAAGCAACAATAGACCTATAATGTAGGTTGTGTCGTATTGGCACAGCACGAATTTAAGGCGGCCTAGATACCATCCATGTTGTGCTGAGCCCTAGGCCTTGATGGGCTATGCTTAGGCAACACGGTCCCCCTCCAAGGTCAAGCCTAGCATGGCTTGTGGCCCAATTCCTAGCTGTGCTAGGTCGGGCCATGCTAGACCTAACAGAGACAGTTCGAACTACACACAGTAGTTGAAAGGGTGTTTCTAATGTGCACACACCCAAAAAGATGTATTATATATTATTTGAATACAAGAGGAGGGAAAGAAAAAAATTGCCCTCCACTAAAACAAATAAGAAAGAGTTGTATATATAAAAGAGAAATAAAAGCATCGGTTTGTCAACTTGGAACTTGTGGTGAGGACATGTCATAGGCTTCATGAAGATGTCAGCAAGTTGAAGACCAGAAAGAACATGAAGAAGAGTGATAATTCCAACAAGGTACTAATCTCTGATGAAGTGACAATCAACCTCTATGTTTTGGTACATTCATGAAAAATAGGATAAGAGGAAATCTTGATAGCACTAACATTATCTTCATGAATGGGAATAGGAGTTAGGGGCTACATATGAAGACCACCAAGAAGATCTCTAAAACACACAATTTCACTATAGATTGATTACATGGCTAGATATTGAGCCTTGGTGGAGGATTTGGAAATTGTTAGTTGTTTCTTGCATTTCCACGAGATAAGGGAATCACCCACAAAAACACATCAGACAATAGTAGATCTTCTGGTGTGAGGACATCCAGACCAAACTACACCAACATAAGCTAATAGATGTAGAGATGATGATGATGATGATAAAAGAAGCCCATGAGAGATAGTACCCCTAATGTACCGAATGGTCCAGAGAATTGCAATCATATGTGGTTGCCTAGGGAAAGAAACAAATAGACTAACAACTTGAAAAACAAGATATATCCAACCTTGTCATGGTGAGGTAAATGAGACTAACAACAAGTTGTTGATATAATATAACATTAGGAAGTTCACCATCATCTCCTTAGATAATTTGAGGTTCACCTTAAGAGGAGTATCCACTTGCTTATCATCAATGAGGCAAGCAAGGTGAACCAAGTCCATAGCATACTTTTGTTGATTTACAAAATACCCTTGAGGAGAACGAGTCACTTACAGTCCAAGAAAGTAAGTCAAATGACCAAGATCTTTGATCTTGAATGAGTAACTCAAGAGATCCTTAAGGTGAGAAATACCATCATGATCATCACCGGTAATAAGTATATCATCAACATATGGAAGAAGAGTGATTCCTTGGGCCCTCTTCAGGATGAAGAGAGAATATTCAAAAGAGCTTTGTAGAAACCCAACATCTGTAATGATAAAACAAAAACATTCAAACCATGCTCAAGATGCATGTTTCAATCCATAAAGAGAATTCTTGAGGCGACAAACCATAGTTAGATCACCACAATATCCCGGAGGAAGCTTCATAAACACTATTTCTTTGAGATGACCATGAAGGAAAGAATCCTTGACATCTATTTGATGAATGTCTCACTACTTAATTGCTAAGATAGCTAACACCAATCAAATTGTAGTCATCTTTGCAATTGGAGCAAAGTTCTCCTCATAGTCAATCCCATTTTCTTGTTTGTATCCTTGTGCGACTAAGTAATCTTTGAATCTATCTAGACTTTCATCTAATTTAAGTTTGATGGAATATACCCATCTACTCCCAATGATTGAAGCATTTGAGGGTGCAAGAACAAGATTCCAAGTATCATTTTCTATAAAGGCCTGAATTTCAACATCCATAGCTTCTTTCCAATGAGGAACTATCATTAACCTACTAATGAGTCTTTGGAATATCTGCAGATGCCAAGACAACAGAAAATGATCTATGGTTTGTAGAAAAACCATAGTCTTCAGGAGGTCTAGAAATATGAGAGAAACAACAGAGAGGTGGAGGGGATGAAATTGTCACAAAAGGAAAAGGCCCTAGAGTATTATTTATAGTTTCAAGAGGAGGAGAGGAACCGTGAGCTGGTAGAGAAGGTGGTAAGGGAGCAAGTGCTAAAGCAGCCATTCACTTCTATACATACTGGTGAAGAGACTTCAAGAAGAAAGGGGTGGAGTTCATAGTACCTGTGGATTCAAAATAATGCAAAATAGAAACAGAAGGAGTAGGCAATATAACAATATGAGCAAGGAAATAAACATTTTCAAGGAATGCAAAATTTCTGAAAATTTGGATCCTCCATGCTTGAGGGAAATAACAAAGAAACTCCTTATAATCCAAGCTTTAACCCATGAAGGCATACAAAGCCGATTAAGGTGTGAGCTTTGTGTTTTCATGTGAGGGAAGATGAACAAAGTAAGCACAACTAAAAACATGAAGAAAAGAGAAGTTTGGAGGCTAATTAAATAAGCATTGGAAGAGAAAAGCATCACGAACAACAGAAGAGAGAAGAAAATTAATGAGGTATACAGCAGTAATAGCCGCCTTCTCCCAAAAGGAAGTAGGTGCATGGGAGTCTTGCAACAAGGTTCTCACCACACTCAATATTTGTCAATTCTTCCACTCTGCCACCCCATTTTGTTGTGGGGTCCTAGGATAGGACCTTTGTGATTGAATTCCATATTCTCTAAAATAGGTTTAGAAATCTCCATCAAGGTATTCCCCCTTGAGTCTAATCGAAACTAGCACTAGTAGCATCAAACTGGTTTTTAACAAGAGCTTGAAATAGTTTAAAGGCAGGGAAAACTTCTAACTTTTTCCTCAAAAAATATATCCATGTATATCATGTACAATCATCCACAAACATCAGTACCCCAACCTTAAGGGTATGGGAGACGACCATCACTGTGAATCAATTTAAAAGGAATCAAAGAGTGTGCAGCAGTAGATGCAAAGGGTAAAACATGTCCTTTATTCAAACCACCTGAAATGCAATATTTATTAATGTGAAAAGAAGAAGTAGATATAGAAGACAAACAACCAAAACAAGAGGGTGGCCAAGGAATCTATGCCAAAGGTTTCACTCATTATTTCTACAAACAACTACAGTGCTAGGTGTAGTAGAAAGAAGGCAAGAGGAAGTTGGTGAAAGTTGTGATATCTCAAATATAGCATTCAGATTCGGGGTAGTATCCCCTAATCAGAATATTTAATCTAATCACTTCATATTCATGTCATAAATGCATTAGGAAATGCATGATCTTCCTTTTGTCAAAATGTCCCTTCATAGTCTTGACACAACAAGATGACAAAGAATCCCCACATATTCAGTCCATAGATTAATAAAACCAGCAAAGTGCTCTTGCATCTTCCTTTCCCTTTAGGTCTAGAAGAAGATTTCTGTTTCAATTTGGTATCGTCTAGAAAAATTGAACTGTTGGTAGACCTTCTCCATGTACTCAAATTGATCAGTTTCTATCGAACCAGGGATTCCATGAAGATATTTTTGCGTTTTCTATATTCCACTGCTTCACCCCTTAATTATCAAACTCATCAAGTTTGGTAATGGAACCATCCACATAGCCCCAAAGTCCTTACTCCCATCGAATTTGACTGGCAACAAATCCCTTTTGTCTGAAGCCATTTCAATAGGAAAAACAACAAGAACTAGTGTTGCAACAAGTAAATCTGATCGAACATATCTCAAAACAATCACTACAAATACGATATAATTAAGAGAAATCAGATTTTATGAAGTAAAAACCTCCAAGAAGTTGCCAAAAGATTGATAGGCTAGAAAAGGAAAGTACAGGGCCGACTACAAAAAGATGAAGCCAAAAACCCTACCAGCAAGGAACCAAACCTCGAAACAAATATATGGAAAGCAAGAGCAGGTCAAGGCAACACCAGAACTAAGGTTTCAAGGCAATCCAATAGAGCAGAAGAGACAACTGCACAGAGAAGTTGAAAGGGTGTGTCTAATATGCACATGGCCAAAACGTTGTATTAAATATTGAGTACAAGAGGAGGGAAAGGACAGAACTGTCCTCCACTAAAACAAATGGGGAAAGAGTTATATATACAAAAGAGAAATAAAAGATATTGTAGATAAGGTACATGACAATATGATACTCCCAACCAAGTATTACTTCAGGGCCAGGCCTATTTGTTTTGTTTTCTAGTTTTCTTAAACTAAGAAATATTAGAATTTACAATAGAGTTGAATTAATAAAATGGTAAAATTAAAGATAGAATTTACAATGAGATTGAATTATTGGAAAATATTGTAAATAATACAATCAGATATATATTTACTGGGTTACCTTGGAATGACACGTAATCTCAGTGTCGTTGGAATCCACCTAGAGATATTAATTCGAGAAAACATACTTTCAGATACTCAAAACTTATTAAATAACTTGGTTTGAAATAAGGTTGAGAAGAGTATAAAGGAAGAAAATCCTCAGAAGATTGAAGACATTGTCGACGTCTCAACTGCAACGTTGGTTTTTCACCAAAATCGCACATCGGAATTTATTTCAACCAATAAAGCACACTCTGAGGTGGTAAGCAATTTTTTCTTTGACTAGTTGAAAAGATTTCGTATTCCCTAATTATTAGGGTTTTTCTCCATTTTATGTTATTCCCTTATTCTATAAAATTGAGAAAGATTATAATGTTTTAATGGATATTCCTTTGCTTTTGGGGATGATTATGTTGTTTTCAAATTTTGAATTTTGAAAAAGGTTTCATTCATGTCATTTACCTCCTGAAATTTTGTTATTTTTCATTTTATGTGTTCAATTAGAATTCTTATATTTTTTCGTATTTTTTATTTTTTCATTTTTCTATATTTGTTCATAATTTTTATTGTTATGTTTCCTGTATTTTTTGTTTTTTTTTTTTTGGCATTTTTTGTGTTTTTTTTTATACTTTTGTAATTTATGTATGTTATAACTTTAAGTAGTTTATGTAAATATAGGATTAAGGTTGGGCAGGCTGGTTTGGGTCAAGGTAGGTTAGGGTTGAATCCAATTTATTTAATTTTCTCTAATTTTTTTTTTTTATGGTAGAAACAGGAGGAACTACACAAGGTGGGGGGTAGCCCGACCCCAACTCATCAGATGAATGAAATTTTTACCATTGCCTTTTCAGTTTTGACCAAAGAAAATTCCTTTGACATTTGTCAATATCCTCAATAACATTATTTGGAATTTTAAATGAACTCATGATAAATTAATGAACTGAGACATTGAGCTGATAGTAGAGTTGAGGAGGGTGACTCTACCAACAAGAGAAAGAGTCTTCCTCTTCCAGCCAGTGAACTTATTATTGACTTTATGTCTCTATTTTGAGATTGTTGAACGACTCTTTTGACACTCTACCATTAAAAATCGGAGCCCCCTAAGTGAAATCTTTTTTTCTTGAGAGAAATTCTTAGCATATTTAATAGGTTGGTGGGTTAAATAGGTTGGGTTGAAACTCAACCCAGACCCAACCCGCCCAATTACCACCCTAAAAATAAGCATAGCTAGAAGTGCAAGGAAAATGCACCTGTATCATCTCCATTTTATTCAAGTAAAAACTTTATAACTTGAGAGTCGAGAGAAAAAAAGTCTATAATCTTTGTATGTAGGATTAGACCTGTTCATGGCCCGAGCCGAGCTCGGGCTGGGCTTTCATTCTTCGTTAACAAAATTTTTTCAGGTCCAAACCCGAGCCTGGCCCAAGCCGGGCTCGGGCCGAGCTTTCACTCTTCGTTAACAAAATTTTTTCAGGCCCAAACCCAAGCCTGGCCCGACCAATGGACCTACAACTTGGGTCCGAACCCGGCTCTCATAAAAAGCCCGAAGCCAGGGCCCGAGACCAAGCCCGAAGTCTGACCTAACAAAATAATTGATTTTTTCCCTTTTATTAAAGATTTCATCGTGATTTCTTTTACATTTTAGAGCACACATTCACCAATCTTCAAAGCAACTGTTTCACATTCTTAAATCGTAAAATCTGTTCAAATGGACATAATCCATTTTAATTCCTACAAAGAAACCGTGTCATATTCCACTTTAATTCCATTTTTTCTTAAAATCAACAACCACATCTTCAACAACATTTAAGGTTGTTTAATATGTCCCCTATTTTTTGGTTGTTTCTATACAACCAAGGCAAATTTGAAAATAAAACACATGAGACAAACTCACATAGCTTCATAATCCTACAAATCACATAACACACTAAAACTAAATCCATATAAATTCATGTTCCTCCAAAATCATAAAAAAAAAATCTGAATAAGACAAACAAAATCCACAAAACATGTTCTCCATCCATTCTTGAATTCACCAATAAGATGGAATATTCCAACTCTCAAGTTCCAAGCCGTCCTAAAAAAGAAAATAAAAGACCAATTCATTGCCCATATCATACAAAATATGTTTTAGCCATCTCCATTCATTCTTGAATTCACCAACAAGATTGAATATTCTAATTTCCAACTTCCAAGTCATCCTAAAAAAAATAAGAGACAAATTCATTGCCCATGTCACAAATGTAATTTGTTATCGTGTCAAAAGACAAACAAATAACCAAAAGATATGTTATTATAATACTTGAAACATATAATCAAGTTCAGCATCTTCATTATCATCATCACTACTATTTAATCCTTCATCCTCTTCTAACAAACTTAAAGATCCTGAAGGAGTCTCTAACAAGCTTAATCCCTCTGCATACAATTGGAAAACTATTAAAATAAATTCAATGAAGTGTGGAATCATATATTTTAATAAACAATAGATAAAAAAAATTACCTAATACAAAGCCTTGTGCACGGAACCAATCTTCAAGACAAACTAAAGCTTGAACTATCTTGGATTTAAGTGAACTTCTCCACGGATTGATCACCTTCTTTCCAATGATAAATGCAGATTCAAATGCAACTGTAGAAATAGGAATAGCCAAAATATCTCAAGCCATTGATGCCAACTCATGATACCTAAGTGAACTCTTACTCCAATACTCCAAAACATCAACATCTGCCTTGATAGCAAGGTTTTGTTCCTTAGAGTAAAGGTCCAACTGAGTTTTTTCATTTTGAGACTTTCTTTTAGAAATCAAAAATTGTTCATAATCCTCAAATCCATCACCATCATCATTTCTCTCGCTCATGTCAATTTGACTAGAAGATCAAACAAAGGAGGTCAACGAAAAATTTTATTTATATTCACCAAACAAATCATGAAGAATTCTAATTATAGCATTAGCACGCTCCTCGACATCATTACCATAAAGTTTATTAAAACAATATTCCACTAACCTAATCTTGCAACGAGGATCCAACACAACAAAACAAGACAAAATCATACTATATTCAGCTCAATATTTATCAAATTTCAACTTCATATTTATAACCATGTTAGTCATAAGATTATGAAATTCCTTATTCATTATCATTAAATTCCTATAAATCATCCACACTCCCTTGAAGTAAATGTTTTAAGTAGGTACTTAGTAGCAGAAAACATGCAAATAACATCATAAAAAACCTTTAAGAATTTGTGAAAGCTTATCCACCTTTCTCCATTATTCTTCCAAAAGCACAAACATTTTGAAAGTATTATCCCTTTGTCCCCAATGTTGTAAGACTTGCTTATAATAGATGGCATGTTCAAGCATCAAATAAGTTGAATTCCATCTTACACACATGTCTAACATCAATCTTCTAGTTGTGTTTAAGTGAAAACTTTTTTTAATAAACTCACAAAACATATGCTTTTAAGCAGATGATTTCTTTATATTTTTCACACTATCACGAATCTTAACAACAACATCATCAACAATGTTCAAACCAACTTGCACAATAAGATTCAAAATATGGCTACAACAATGGACTTTGAAAAAATCACCATCACACACCAAATATTTATGTTTTAAAGATCTCAATTTCAAAGAGTTAGCCATCACATCATTGTAACTAGCATTATCTAATGTGATGCTAAAAACTTTCTGATCAATACTCCATTCACTTAAGCACATGGCTACCTAATCTGCTAAAGATAATCCATCAAAAGGAGGTGCCAAAGCTTTAAAGCGAATATTTCTTTTTTGTAGCTTCCAATTGTTGTCAATCCAATGAGCAGTTATATACATAAATTCATCATCAGTGTGCTCAGATCTCCAATTATCAGAAATTAAACAAATTCAACCAAGTGTATTAGACAAATCAATTTTCACACCCTCTCTTTCACATAGCTAGACATGATATATCTTTTAGCAGTATACCTACTTACATTTTTAAATTCAAGATTTATTGATTTAATAAAGAATATAGAACCAAGTTCTTCAACAGTAGGAAAATGGTGTTAAGAAAAACTGATAATAACCTACGAGACTCTTGTTGATCAAACTTGTAGTTTTTTAAAAGTACTCCCATTAGTATTGGATTGAATAGTTACTTTGTACTGTCTAATATCCTAAATTATACGTCTAGGGCAATGCTGTAAATGACACTTTAAGTGAGTAGTTTCTGATGGAGGACGATTTGACCCGACCTATGGAAAGGTGACACGTGGACACTGACTCAGCACGAACAACAACTCAACATTGTAGCCTAGTGCGACCAACTGACGGGCCCATAAAGCAGCTCGCTACATCGTAGCTCACAAAAGGAGATGCTCGCGAGCTCCGGGTTCCCCGAGCTACCTCTGAAGGGATACTTCGAGGCAACTTTAGCTCACGAGCTAGGGGAACTAGCTCACCCAAGCTCCCAAGCAGACAAGTCATCCCAATGACCAATTCTGTTAAAGGTAATCCTGAAGTATTCCGAGCTCGCTACAAAGTAGCTCGGGAATGGGCCGCATGGACACTCCTCAGGAAGCTTCTCCTAGACAGGAACACACCGATCCGCCTATAGATACCCTGAGGTAAAGACACCTTGGGCTAGACAACTTGGCTTAGCTTGCCACAAGCAGTTCATCACTTACAAGATAGCCCGACACAGGGTAACTCGCGGAAGGGTAGCTCGGCATACCCTGCGGTGACGGCCCCACGCGTGCCACCTCAGCCCAGCTAGTAATGATTGCGGCAGGCTAACAGTGGCGGTTATACCTGCCCTGTCAGAGGCCAGTGGACCTGATACAATGGATTTCTGTTATAAGGAGCTAGTATCAAGGAACGGAGGTATCATCTTCTACTCTCGCGCTATCTACACTCTTAGCCTTCATCTTCTCCTTGCTTCTCCTACAGAATACTAACTTAAGCATCGGAGTGTTCCCGTCGATCAAGTCCTCGGGGATTCTTGTTCTTCTCCATCTCAGGTACCTTCCAGGAGCCGCATAAGTGCCAGCTAGGAGTGACCGGATCACGCACCATCATTTGGCGCTGTTAGTGGCAATCGCTTCTAAAAGCCTTCCTCTAATCCTTCGCAGTTCTTTCTTCTCTAAAAACTCGGCACTCATGGCTTCCTCAAGCAACGTTGAATGAAGCATGGAGATGGGTAACTCCAGGGAACAACCCCAGGTTCCCACGGTCTGCATTGGGCAGTTCACCATTCCCCTCTAGGTGGATGGAGTCCCTAGCCTGAACATGACGCGAGCAACGGCGCCTGTGGGTGTTCCCCTGCCTTGCTCGATCAAAATGACCTTTGCTGAACCAACTGTCATTCCTCTGGTGACTAGCTAGAGCCAGCTCGACGATCTGATGCAGTGCATGCGAGCCATGCAAGCCCAAGTGCAGTAGCTCCAGCAACACTAGATTTACCAGCAGCAAGGTGCTACACCACGTCTCCCAATACCACTACCAGCAGCAATTCCCTCAGCTGCCTCAACCCCAGCTTCAGTAGCCGCAGCTCCCTCCTCGGCACCCAACCTCACAGTGAGCTAGGTCTTGCCGCCAGGACGAACGCCCCTCTCGCCAAGGAGAAGCCTCCCAAAACCCTCCTAAGAGTAGGCCTCCTTTCGCGAAAGACAAGAAAGACCGGCTACCCCAGTCTCGTCACGGGCGATCAGGTCAGAAGGACCCCAGATCGCCAATCTACATCACCTCGGTAGTCAAAGTTTGAAGCGCCGATCTTGGAGAACCGGTTCGAGATCCTGGCTGCAGACTCCAAGCAGGATCCCTCTGTCTGCAGCCATCACCAGCGGCCTGAGCTACTTCCTACACAAACCATTCCTGATAACACGGAGGTGAGCAGCCCAAACGCCGAGCCCACCAAGAAGCAGAGACGCCGCCACCGAGCTCACCGATCTGCCACCCACAACCTGCCCAAGCTCGAAGGCAAAGAAGAGGTAAGCTCGAGCGAAGCTAAGGCTCCCCTCCTTTCAATTTCGTCCCCCCTATATTCTGAACTCCTAGCAGTCCCAATGCCTAAAGACTTCAAGCTCCCCCCCTTGACAAGTATGACGGGTCATTTGAACCAAATGATCACGTAGATGCCTTCCGGACACAGATGCACCTGGAAAGAAGAGCCAGTAAGTCATGCATGTGCATGGCCTTTTTCACCACTTTCAGAGGAGTAGCCCGTACATGGTACCAGAACCTGGCACCTGGATCGATAAGAAGTTGGGAGCAGTTCGCGCAAGCCTTCACGTCTCACTTTGTCACCAGCAAGCGATGCCTGCGAACTGAAAAAAAGCCTCCTCAACATAGTGCAAAGAGAGGAAGAGTCCATCTGGGGCTATATCAAGCGGTTCAATGATGCGTGCATGCAGATACCGCGCCTGGACCCCGTCGTGCGCCTCGCGACAGCCAAGAAAGGTGTGACGCATAAAGAGTTCAAATCGCACATGGTCGTCAACCAATCGGCGACCATAACCGAATTTCTTAAGCTCGCGGATAGGTTTATAGCCGAGGAAGAGATCAACCAGAAGGGCGAGGGCGCGCCCGAGAAGAGGAAAAGGGAAGGAGAGCCATCCAGCCAAGGGGACAGCGGAAAGAAAAAAGATGCAGCTCAGGGGGCAAAGTCAAGTCAGTCGTTCCGAGCTCCAGTAGCGGACCGAACTGATTACACCCCACTGAATGCGAAGCGGGCCAAAATCCTGATGGCTATCAAGGATGCCCCGTATGTGAAGTGGCCACCCCGTTTGAGGGGGAACCCCAATGAAAGAAATAAGAATTTGTAATACAGTTTTCATAGAGATCACGGTCATAGTATCGAAAATTGTAAAAACCTCCGCGATGAGATTGAGCTCATCCATCACGGATATTTAAGGAACTTTGTACAAAATAATAATAATAATAATAATAATAATAATAATAAAAAAAGTAATAAAGCAAGTCGACAAGGGGAGCACGGTAAGGATGCTCCCGAGTCCAGCAATAGGCCGACCGAACAGTCACAGAGGCAGCCTCCAGAAGAGAGGCCGGTTCGGGGCACTATCCACGTGATAGTGGGAGGCTCGATCATCACGGATTGTACTTCAGTGGCAGCTCGGACGTCAGTTTGTGAAGCCGCCCGGGAAGAACAGAATCCTCCGTAGTGGCCGAGGACAGAAGAGCCAATTTTCTTCATAGAGGATGATGCGCGAGGGGTCCACTACCCCTACAATGATGCGCTTGTGATAAAGCTGAGGATCAATGACTTCGAGGTTAGGCGCGTACTCGTTGACTCGAGCAGCTCAGCAGATATTCTCTTCAAAGCCGCGTTCGACCAGCTTTAGTTGCAGGGAAGTGACTTGAAGCCCGCAAACACTCCTTCGGTGGGCTTCAGCGGAGAAGAAGTCAGACCCCTTGGGAAAGTGACAGTACCTGTGGAAGTTGGCACATGGCCCTACGTAGTCAGACTTAACCACGACTTCCTAGTGGTTGCGACCCCCTCCCCATACAATGCCATAATAGGTCGGCCGATCACCCATGTTCTACGGGCGGTGGTCTCCACTTATCATTTGGCAATGAAGTTCCCTACAGACTTCAGTGTGGGGGTAGCGCGGGGCGACCAGCCCGAGTCCCGCAAGTGCTATGTTGCCGCCCTAAAGGGAAAGACCAAGGTGGCCGATGACCTCAAACTAGAGAAGCCTACAGAGCAAGGCGAAGAACGAGCTGCACCCACAGAAGAAACAGTCGTTGTTCCAACCTCAGCCGCAGACCCAGCTCAGTGCTTCCGTCTAGGAACCTCTACGATCCGAATTGGTAAGTTTCTTACTTCAAAATTTAGAAATTTTTGCATGGTCCACGGCAGAGATGCCCGGTATAGACCCTAACCTTATAACTCACAAGATGAATATTGATCCTATAGTTAGGCCCGTTAGACAGAAGAAACGCAACCTAGCCCCGGGGCGGTGGAAAGCGGTCGACGAGGAGGTCGAGAAGCTCCTCGTAGTTGACTTCATAAGAGAAGTCCATTACCTGAGCTGGGTAGCTAACCCCGTTCTAGTAAAGAAGGCTAACGGCAAGTGGCGCATGTGCGTCGACTACATCGACCTAAACCGAGCCTGCCCGAAAGACTGCTTCCCACTCCCCAGAATTGACTATTTGGTGGATGTGACCTCAAGGCACGAATTGTTGAATTTCTTAGATGCCTTTTTGGGCTATAACCAAATCAAGATGGACCCAGAGGATGAAGAAAAGACTACCTTCATGACGGAGTTCGGTCTGTACTGTTACAAGGTTATGCCCTTCGGGTTGAAAAACACAGGGGCAACCTTTCAAAGGCTTGTAAATAAGTTTTTTGCGCCATTAATTGGCAGAAAAGTAGAATGTTATAGAATGTTATGTAGACGACATGGTCGTCAAAACTCAATTTTTGCATGAATTAATACAAGACTTGCATTCTGTTTTTGAAATTTTGCGTAAGTTTAATATGAGATTGAACCCAAACAAGTGTGTATTCGGTGTGACCTCGGGTAAATTCTTGGGATACATCATTAACCGACGTGGCATTGAGGCCAACCCGAATAAGATTAAGGCCATCCTAGATATGAAACCACCCCAGAAGTTGAAGGAGGTTTAGAGGTTAAATGGTCGCATAGCCGCCCTGAGCCGCTTCATGTCCAAGTTGGCGGACCGCTGTTTACCATTCTTTAAGGCTATAAAGAGCAAAGGGTTCGAATGAACCCAAGACTGCCAGCTCACGTTTGACGAGCTCAAGAGATACCTCGCTAGCATGCTGATCTTAACCTAGCCCAAGGAGGGCGATGTTTTAGAATTGTATCTCTCGGCGAGCGACGAAGTGGTCAGTTCGGTACTAATAAAGGAAGTAGATCGGGTCCTGCGACCCATCTATTATGTTAGTAAAGTATTGCAGGGAGCAGAGACAAGATATCCGGAGATAGAAAAGCCAGCATATGCCCTAGTAATTGTAGCTTGGAAGGTCTACCCGTACTTCCAGGCTCACACTATTATCGTCCTCACCGACAAACCTCTGAGGCAAGTCTTACTTAAGCCTGAGGTCTCTGGTCGGTTGACGAAGTGGGCTGTGGAGCTCAGCGAGTACGACCTCCAGTACAAGCCGCGAACTACCATTAAGGCTCAAGCCTTAGCAGATGTCATCGTCGAATGCACATTCAGCTCCGAAATTCCCAGGCCAGTTGAGCACGAGGTCCCCCAGTTCGGCTGAGCCTGAAGCTCCCAGATTGGTTGAGTCCGAGCCCTGTGAGGTAGCAGCCAGTGTGACATCTTTCCTTGTTTGGCCAAGCGCGAGCTGGGATGAGGAGCCCTGGATCCTTACGTAGATGACTCCTCGAACCAACAGGGCAGCGGAGCCGGAATAGTCCTACACAGCACAAGTGGCACGAAACTGGAGTACATGCCGCGTTTTGAGTTCGTGACATCTAATAATGAAGTGAAGTACAAGGCATTGATAGCTGGACTAGCCTTAGCTAGAGAAGTAAAAGCCAAGCACATCATTATCTGCAGTGACTCCCAGCTCGTGGTCAACCAGGTCACTGGCAAGTACGAAGCTCGCAAGCTAACCATGGTCGTCTACTTAGCCAAAGTCAGAGAGGCCCTGCTCAACTTCCAATCACACTTCATCAGACAAATCCCCAGGTCAGAGAACGCTGAGGCTAACGCCCTGTCTAGGTTAGCCAGCACCAGCGACATAACCATGAGAACTGTGTACATGGAGGACCTGCCTCGGCCTAGCATTCTCAGAGGAGCAGAGGAGGCCGCTCCTGTCGTTCAAGCAGAGCTGAGCTGGATTGACCCGCTCGCAAGCTTCTTGTTACATGGGACCCTCCCTGCAGATCGCAATGCAGCCAGAAGGGTGCAGCGCCAGACAGCCAAATACGTCATGATAGACGAACGGTTATACTAGAGATCCTACACGCTCCTCTACCTGTGTTGCTTGCGACCTACCAAAGCAGAGCTCGTACTCCGCGACACTCATGAGGGTCTGTGTGGCGGAAACTTGGGAGGCAAGGCCCTCACCCAAAAGGCACTTCGATAGGGGTATTATTGGCCAACAATGAAGGCAGATGCCATTGAATTCGTAAAAAATGCGACAAATGCCAGAAACATGCCAATATCCACCACCAACCTGCTGTCAATCTCAAGTATCTCACCAGCCCATGGCCCTTCGCAAAATGGGGCATTGATCTACTCGGGCCATTCCCACCAGCAACGTGTGGGAGGAAGTTCTTAGCAGTAGCAGTGGATTACTTCACTAAGTGGGTAGAGGTTGAACCCCTTGTAACGATCACAACCCGGAACGTCCAAAACTTCTTTTGGAAGAACATTGTGTGCCGCTTCGGGATACCTTGGGTACTGATCTCTGACAACGGCAAGCAGTTCGAGGACATCAAATTCCAAAACTGGTGCCAAGACATAGGAATCCGACAGAATTTTACTTCAGTCGCACATCCTCAAGCAAGCGGCCAAGCAGAAGTCACAAATAGAGCCTTCCTCCGCAGATTGAAGTCACGGTTAGACCGAGATAAAGGGTTGTGGGCAGATGAGCTACCTAGTGTTCTATGGGCCTACTAGACCATGGAGAAGACCGCCATGGGGGAAACCCCTTCAACCTCACCTACGGCATCGAATCCCCGTAGAGATTGAAGTACTTACGCTGTGACTAGAAGCATATAGTGATCGGACGAACGAAGATGAGCTGCGTACCAACCTCGATCTACTCGACGAAGTAAGGGAACTCGCGTATATCAGGACCGCAGCCTACCAGCAGAGAGTAGCTCGGTACTATAATGCCAGGGTCAAGAAGCGGAACCTCCGCGTTGGCGACCTGGTCCTTCGTAAAGTTATGGTACCTGAACTTGGCATTGGCAAGCTTGAGTCCAACTGGGAAGGACCTTACCGAGTGAAACGAATGCTCGGGGAAGGAACGTATGAGCTCGAGTCCCTCGAAGGGAAAGAAGTACCTCTGGCATGGAATATTGTCAACTTAAAACAATACTATCTGTAATAATCGAGTACGCCACGAGCCACTCCCCGGACCTAAGGGCCAAAATACCAAGCTAATATGACCTTGGCACAACAAGACCCAATCGTCTTCATGACATGGGTGAACTTAAAGGGTAGACTACAAGTCACCCCCCAGCTTACGGCCTAAGGCACCAAGCTAACCAACAACTCGGCATCAAAAAGGAATTATCCAGTTCGACGATGGGGGTAAAGTATGAAAAGCATGAGCAGAAACACCGACAAGCATAGCTTGTTCCGGTACGATGATCGAACTAAAGAATAAACGACGAGTATATGGTTCGAGCACGCAAGGTAATCACTTCGCTGTGTACCCTAGAGATGCCTTGAATGATTTAAGGGACAATTCAAAATAACGGTTATCGAGAAGTCCTACTTCGGGTATGCAGCTCTAATAGCTCAAGTGTTGAGACTACCTTAGCAAAGATAAAGAGTGCACACCATACTTAGAAGAAAAAGAAGAACTTTCATTACCATTTCAAAAAAAAAAAAGAAAGAAAAATGACAAGGCAATAACCGAGCTAAGCAGCTCAGGAAAGTTTAACAATCACAGGGCATAACCACCCAACCAAAGATCTTCGAAAGACCGGGTTTATGGCACTCGGGAGCCACCAGAAGTCCAGGAGAAACATCGTCTCAAGGATCCACCTCCTCATCCTCATCCTCCAGGGAGTCAGGCTCCTCTTCCTCCGCTTGATCCACTGTCTTGGGAGACAAACCCTTCATAGTGATGCCGTCGAGGTTGAGTCCAAATAACTTCTTCCAAACCAACCACCAGCAGAGCTTAAACCCAGAGCGGTACGAACTCGAGCCATATTCCACGTGGAGGTCATGGTATTCCTAGGATTCTTTGAAATCCCAGACCGCCTTCTATCATTCGGCCTCCACCATCTGGTCGAAATCTCGAGTCCGATCTAGAAGAGTGGACTCCAAGTCTCGTACCTACTGCCAAAGGAACTCCCTCTCCGCCGCCACCCTCTACGACTCCTCCTGGTAACGCGTGCTCTCTTCAGAAAGCCGGGCAATTTGGGCCTCCTGGTCGCGAACGAGTAGCTCCTGAGATTCACTCCCCTTACGAGTGTGATGGAGCTCGCCCCGAATCCGGTCGAACTCGCCCTAGAGCTTCTTATTAGTAGCCCGTTGGTCGAGGGCGTCGACGTGGTGGATGCACGTCTGGAGAGCCATAGCATGGATGGAGGTATTCACCTGCCAACAGAAAGAAGATCAGAGGATAGCAAAAGGAAGCGAAATGAGAGAAAAAGGGAAATAATCACTTACCACCATGCAGTGGGAGGAGGCAAATGCGGCGAGGTCCCCAGACTCCATATTCCCCCAATGAGCGACCTCGTCGTTGTTAATCACCTTCCGGCTCCTCCGGTGAGCCACCCCTTCCCAGTTCCCCACTAGGAACGGAGGGTAAGGGGATGGCTGGAAAGGGTTACAGGGAGTCGCCCCTTGCTGTGGGATCTCGCCCCCTCCGAGACCAGCCCCACTAGTTCCCTCGGATGGAGGTGGTGGGATCTCAAGCAAAGGGGAGGATAAAGCTGGCTCGATAGATCCGAACTCAGTACCCCCCGAGGTGGGAGTTCGGTCGGGGCGCGACCTCTTCACCTTGCACCCCTGGTTGCTTGAAAGAAGGCGACGTGAGTCGATACCAGACATGATGGCTGCCAAGAAGAAATAATAGTATCAGTTCAATAAGAATGATATATATATGCATATGAACACAATGTCATGACAAAAACCGTGCGACCTAAAAGGACAACTTACCCAAGCTCAAGCCGGCCTGCATGAGCTTCTCCTCGGCCAAGTAGTCCGAGCAGAAGAAGTCTACCGATGCCCAGGACAGCATCGTTTTTTGAGTTTTGGGGTCCAGCTCAGCCCTAGAGTCTTGGATGGCGCCCCTCCAATAAGTAGGGAAGGGCCACCCTTCGGGGTTGCAAACCAAAAAATAATCCCCCTTCCAGGCAGGGATTTTCTTCGGGAGCTCATGCAAGAGCTTGTAGCCACGGCGGGGTGAGAAGTAGTAGAGATGCCTCTCTAATGGGGCCCCGGGAGTGGCATTCTTTATACAGAGGATAGCGGAGAAGATGTCCAGACTCAAGGGAAGACATATTCCCAACACAAGGATATCGTCCCGACCAAGTTCCTGATGGCATTGGGATGGAGCTGGTCAATAGTGACACTGAAGTGGTTTAGCACCTCCACTATCAAGGGGTGTTGGGGGAGACGTAGGCCAGCCTCGAGCTACTCCTAGTAAATGACTATATCGTTAGGGCCATGCTCCCATGGAAAATTAATAGTGGGGATGCAGTAGAGAAGGTCCCTAGGGAGATGGAAATAACTAATTAGAGACCTAAGTCTCCCCTCTGTCATGGAGGAAGGGCTGAAAGTATCGGGCTCTCTTCCCCGTGAAGTAGAAGCTCTTTCGCCAGAGACCTCCCTGGCCCCCAAAACCTGCTCCCAAGCTCCCCTGAGCTCGAGGGAGCATCATCATCATCCTGGACACCGCCCTGGTAACGGACATGGTACGGGTATCCATCGCCCTGGTAATGGACATGGTACGGGTATCCCGACATGACCGATAATAAGTAAAACTCACTGAAAGGGGACGGGATGAAATAAGTTGAGGAACTCGAGTAGACTTGACAGGTGCGCGACCTTAGAATTTGAATACAGCAAGATGGCGTGAGGGGAAACGAGGCCCAGAGGGCCCTCCTATTTATAGCCCCCACTTTTCCGAATCGACGGCCTAGATCAAAGAAAATACAACGGCTCGCAAGCGCACTGACTGCACGCCTTCTGAAAACCGAAGGTGATTGGCGGCATGTCTTCACGATTAAGGCAATGACAGCTTCACGACGCTCGAAATTAAGAGCTACTTCAGCATGTTTTGGGAATCCAAAAAGTCAAAAAAATCAGGAAATCTCTTGACTCCCGCGGATGCATTTAATGTGAGTAATCAAAAAAGTTTGAACTTCAGTAAAATCAGTCTATCACGCTTCATGAACTCCTCGTGCTATGGCAATGCTCTCAACTCAAGGAGTGGAGGGCAATTGATGGAGGACAATTTGACCTGACCTATGGAACGGTGACACGTGGACACTGACTCAGCATGAACAACAACTCAGCATTGTAGCCTAGTGCGACCAAGTGATGGGCCCATAATGCAGCTCGCTACATCGTAGCTCACAAAAGGAGAAGCTCGCCACAACGCGAGCTTCGAATTCCCTAAGCTACCTCTGAAGGGATACTCCGAGGCAACTTTAGCTCACGAGCTAGGGGAACTAGCTCGCCCAAGCTCCCAAGCAGGCAAGTCATCCCAAGGACCAATTCTGTTAAAGGTAATCCTGAAGTATTCCGAGCTCGCTACAAAGTAGCTCAGGAATGGGCCGCATGGGCACCTCTCAGGAAGCTTCTCCCAGACAGGAACACACCGATCCACATATAGATACCCCGAGGTAAAGACACCTCAGGCTAGACAGCTTGGCTTAGCTTGCCACAGGCAGCTCATCGCTTACAAGATATCCCGACACAGGGTAACTCGCGAAAGGGTAGCTCTGCATACCGTAGGAGGATCTCTTGCCCGACCACCTACCCGACAAGTCTGGGGACAGCAGCCATATCCCTCGTCAGATAGCGTCGTGCCTGCCACCTTTAAAGGGTGCCTTACACCTGACAGGCGCATACCCTGCAGTGACGTCCCCACGTGTGCCACCTCAGCCCAGCCAGTAACGGCTGTGGCAGGCTAATAGTGGCGGTTATATCTGCCCTGTCAGAGGCCAGTATCAAGGAACAGAGGTATCATCTTCTACTCTCGTGCTATCTGCACTCTTAGCCTTCATCTTCTCCTTGCTTCTCCTACAAAATACTAACTTAAGCATTGAAATGTTCCCGTCGGGCAAGCCCCCGGGGATTCTTCTTCTTCTCCATCTCAAGTACCTTCCAGCAGCCGCATAAGTGCTAGCTAGGAATGAACGGATCACGCACCATCAGTTTCCTTACTTGATTTACCCTGTAAGATCTTCTTGTAGTGCCTTTTCTGAATTAATCTTTTATATTTCTTCCCATAACTTAGATGTCAATCTTTTCTTACTGAAAGTCTGATCATACTCTTGATAGTCATCATCTACTATATCTACTCCTGCAGTCGCACTTTCGCTTGCCATTGACATGCCAATTATTAAATATGAAATAACTTACATAATACATTCCAATTTTATCAATAAGACAAACATATATTAAATAAAAAACTAAAAGAAAAATAGAGTCAAATTACCCTTATTATTCATTTTTATTTGTTCTTACAGCATAACATCTATAGATAGAAAATATACCTCAATCAAGACCACCCCAAATTTGTCAACCTTAACCCAACCAAATATTTCTATGTATTCAACCCTAGCCATGCATCATATGCATTTGCTTGCTACTAAGAAATAGATGGGGGCAACATATCTATGAAAATTTCGAATATTATAAAAACAAAGAAACTAGACATGCCAAGCGTAAGAAAAGCAAAGAAATTTAATGCATGTTAAACCAAAAATAATTAAACTATAAATTAAACTAGTGCAATAACTAAACTAAAAATTGACCTAGGAAGAAGATGCAAGATAGACTACAAAATGATATGTAAATCAAACAGAAAATTAAAGAAAATGGTGCAAGACATTAAACATGGAAATTAAGCAAGAAATGGGGGAGAACTCAACATACCTACTAATGTAACAAGGATTCTGAAGCCAAATGAATGGATTAAAAAATGAAAATAAAACTAAAAAGAACCATCGGGATGAACAAGAACAAAAATTGAAAAGAAGGATTCTCAAGCCAAATGTTGAAATTAAAATGAAGTAACGAATCTCTATTACGGATAACTAATAGAACAAAAACTAACAGAACTAATGAATCTCTATTACAAATCTGTTCAAATCTGTTCGGACAAACTAATGAATCTCTATTACAAACTAAACTAAGAGAACAAAAACTGTTTGGAC
Organism: Nelumbo lutea; assembly: GCF_056320005.1. Taxonomy (NCBI): domain Eukaryota; kingdom Viridiplantae; phylum Streptophyta; class Magnoliopsida; order Proteales; family Nelumbonaceae; genus Nelumbo; species Nelumbo lutea. Next base: position 62,601,961 of record NC_142686.1, on the reverse strand, counting down.
AAACTAATGAATCTTTATTAAAAATCTGTTTAAATTAAAAACTAGCAGAACTAAAATTTGATTCATATTTCTTCAAATATGTTCGGACAAACTAACGGATCTCTATTACAAACTAACAGAACTAAAACTAACACAGAGAGAGGAAGATAACGAGAGAGGGAAAAGACCTGGTCACTACCGGAGAGAGAGAGAAGACCTAGTTCGTTGGTGGTGTCGGTGCCTAAGTTCTCGTCTGAGAGTGAGAATCTGAGAGTGAAAACTAAAACTTTATTCGAACGGAACTAAAACTAGCAGACCAAAAACTGAAGATAACAAGAGAGAGAGAGAACCTGGTCACTGCCAGAGAGAGAGGAATCGTTGCTGGCATCGGTGCTTGAGTTAGTGAGTTCACCTCTGAGAGTGGGAATTGAGGCTCTGAGAGTGAGAATGAGAAGTTAGATCTATGGGGAAAATGGGAAAGGGTTAGTCGGGTTAGGGATTTAGGGTTTAGAAAATTATAAATTATAAAAGTCAGACCGAGCTGAATTCACATCGGGCTTTTTTGGCAAATCCCGAGCCCAGCCCGAAAAATAATCGAGTCAGGCTTTTAGGTCCGAGGTCAAGCCCACGGGCTAAAATTCATGTTCAAGACTATTCGAGGGCCGGCCCAGGCCGTTGGGCCACCCGGCCCAGGCCGTCGGGCCACCCGGCCCATGAACACGTCTACGTAGGATAAAGAGTTTATAGGTGTCATTATAGACAAGCTATTTTACAAAATATGATAACATAAAATGGCCCAAAAATAAAAGAATTAGCTCTGTAAGTAGCCAATCAAAACCCACAATTTTTTTTCTTTTTTATTTTTATTTATATTATCTTGACATGGTCATCGAAGTTGGAAGCAGTCTCCCATGAACACTCTCGAGTTGAGACCGAACGGGCTGAGATGGAGTCAAAACAGAGGTCTCTTTGATAGAGCAAGTGGCCAAGCTGCAGGAAGAAGCCTCTTCGTTAGAAAACCAACTTGAACGAATCTGGGGAAAGAGCACATGGGCTTTTTCTTCAGATGAGAAGGGAGACCCAAGCAGTATTCTCCAACTTACAGAAGTTACTGCTTCTGGAATTACTACTCCCATGGGCTTTTTCTTCAGATGAGAAGGGAGAGAAGGGAGGTGAATGGTCGGGTCTGGATTTCCACTAATTGCAGGCAATCACCGTAGTAGCATCTCCTTTAGTTGCCATGACAGAAACAACCTGTTCACTACTGCAGCAATGGTGTCTGACTTCACCCTTCTCCTTTGAGTGCAAACTCTCCAACTGGTCCAATCTTATTGACAAGCGATCGAACATGTGATCCATTTGCTCCATCATCCGTTTTTGGTTGACGGCCAGCAATCAGAGACCTTTACTTGCAGTTGAGCGAGCTGGTGCCCAAAACCAGTAACAATAACTGGCTCCGATACCATTTTATACGTGTCTTGGGAAAACTCACCCCTAATTATTGGAGCTACTAATTTTCGTCCCATTCAAGTGTTAGCAATTTTTCCACATCTACATCTATAGTATGGATATTATTGCGTGATATATATGTGCTTGAGTCCTATTCAAGTGTTGACAACTTCACTCAGATAAATGAGCGGGGCCTTAATGTCCTCCAATAATTAGTTGTTCTTTCAAGAATAACCTAAGCAGGGGTAGATTTATTATTCAAACAGATACCATTTCTATTTTTCCAAATAAACCAAATCAAAATTGCCAGCTTTTCCTTATGCAATTGATCATAAATAGTAGGTTGGATCCTAGAGATTCAGGCCACCAATCTTTCACAATCAAACCCAAATCATTAGGTACTAAGAGGTGAACATTCAGTCATCCAAAGTTTCTGGGAGAGAATACATCTAAGAAATAAATGGTCAATATTTTCCTCCTCTCCAAATTGGCTACAACTACCATCTATATTAAGACCTTTCTTCCTAAACTTATTTTTTGTGGGTAACTTGCCACTAATAACCAGGAACATAAAAACCTTAATCTTTGGGGGAACTGTTAGACTCCATACATTTTTTAACAAATTATCCATGACATCACTGTGGCATTACTTCAGCATTCCTCATTATATGTTGTTTTGACAGAGAAATTACCATTATAGGTAAATTTCCAAACCAATGTATCAGAAGGGATTAAAATCGGTTTGATGTGCTACCAAACTGAATTAGGAACAGTTGTTCTAATGATATTGAAGGGATAGGATATCCATCACATGGACGCCCAAAGATTGCGGAATAAGGGGCGAATTTCAAAAATTTTTCTCTCCCTTCAACTGGGAATCGCTTTCCCTATTTAGAAAATCATATTTTCAAGGATCATTCTTGAACCATAAACTGAACCAGATCTGAACCAAAAGGAGTAGGGAGGGATTATACCTGATACGGAGAAGCAATATCTCCCAATGGAGGTGTTCATGCCAAAGGAATAATCCAAAATCTGCTCTCACTGAAGATGGCGCAGTGCAGGGTGGAGAAGAATCAATAGTGTTTTTCCAAAAGAACTTGACCCTTCGCAAGAATCAACTGGATGGCTTGTGAATACAACTCCAAAAAGATTGGTATGAAAATCAAATCTTGATTTCTCCCAAGAACTGGAGATCGAACTGCTGGAGGCGGCGGCTACAGGAAGGAGGCGGCAAGAAAGTATTTGCAGGGTGCAGAATTCTCTCTTCTTGTAATCCTAGCTCTAAAGACAATAGTGTGTTGGTTGCATGTCTAAAGGTTGCCGCCCCCTCCTCCTTTTATAATCTCAAAGGGATCAGCTCCTAATCCCATTAGGAGTTGCTAATCCAAATCATATTTGGATTAGAAATCCCTTTAAGTGATAAGGGATAACCCTTATCTTATTTGCATAGTAGATCAGCCATCTCCTAATCTAATTAGGAGGCTTCTAGATCTAAATCTTATTTAGATCTTGGACTCTCTAAGTGGATAGGGTCTGGGCCCAATCCTATCAGCTGATCCATCTCAGAATTCACCCCTTTAAGTGACTAATCAAATTAGCCCAGTTCGAAATGGGCTTAAGGCCCATTTAAGGTTATGTATTCATTTAGCCTTCCAAACTGCTACCCAATTGGGCTTCCTTGTATGGCGTGGGACTCTAACATTGATCTACACATCAGCCACATGGGTTCAGCCAAGCCTTTTTTACAAGGCCTAGCCGAATACACTGTTATGGACAGTGCACCCCCTGAAAAACATCTCATGGTCTCTATGGGCCCAACACTTACCCTAAGTGGTCCCCCTGGGCCAAGCCACCTTGTAACGCCCAGGGACTGTGGGCAGATGCAAGATTAGCCCATTAGGTATTATCCTCAATGGTCTTACACTTAACCTCTCAGCCCATAATGATCATACACTGCCCGACAAGAGAGGACCTCTCCCTCGGCTGCAAGGAACAATATTGCACTCTCTGCTTATATGGATCCCAGGAATTAAAACATTTTGCAAACCTTTTAGAAACCATAAATAATATATATATATATATATATATATATATATATATATATATATATATATATATATATTTATATCTCATATAAAATATATTTTGCAAAACAAATCTCAACGATTGAAATCGGATACCAGCAGTCTTGGTTTCCATCAGTGAGAGTGCATCTTCGATCATTACCTTTGTCCGACAAAGGGGTTGATCCTGTCACTATGATCACCCACTCAGATGAATTCTCAAACTGTCCCAACATACCCGGGTTTTGACCCCCGCTAAGGATCTCACTGAATGGTACATCAAAGACAGCCTAATCCGACACCTAGTGTAGTATCATAATCGAGTCTAGGGGTCGGGTGTAACTTTCCAGTTTTGCCCATCAATCAACAAGGTCCAGGGTGATACTGGAAATTTGGTCCAATTCAAAGATTCAATTAATCCTACACTGTATGTGCCTAGCGTCTTATCCTGGCAGCTGAGACAGGCCACCCCAACCGACTTGGTGACACCACAGTGTCAGCCTTATCAGGATAGGTCTCCCCAGACCTACCCACTGGTTGTGAACATTCTAAACTAACACGAGTCTCATTATGTGTCCAGTTTAAAGGTATTACACAGAAACATACCAAGGGAACATGAATCAAATATGCACTTTTATTCATTTATAATAAACTCATAAAGTACATCATCTTGATTAAAGCTAAGGGCATACAAATAAACCTAAGGAGGGGTAGATTTATTATTTAAACAAATATCATTTCTATTTTTCCAAATAAACCAAACCATAATTGTCAGCTTTTCCTTATGCAATTGATCATAAATAGTAGGTTGGATCCTAATGATTCGGGCCACCAATCTTTCACAATCAAACCCAAATCATTAAGTACTAGGAGGTGAACATTCAGTCATCCAAAGTTTCTGGGAGAGAATACATCTAAGAAATAAATGGTCAATTTTCCTCCTCTCCAAATTGGCTACAACTACCATCTATATTAAGGCCTTTCTTCCTAAACTTATTTTTTGTGGGTAACTTGCCACTAATAACCAAGAACATAAAAACCTTAATCTTTAGGGGAACTTTTAGATTCCATACTTTTTTTAACAAATTATCCATGACATCACTGTCCGCATTACTTCAGCATTCCTCATTATATGTTGTTTTGACAGAGAAATTACCATTAGAGGTAAATTTCCAAACCAATGTTAGAAGGGATTAAAATCGGTTTGATGTGCTACCAAACTGAATTAGGAACGTCTGTTCTAATGATATATCTTCTTTCAATATGTTTGTCTTTCGTCAGTAATGTTACTCTCCAACATCTCCAAATTTGAAATACCATGTGGGTTAACTTCATTAATAATCGGGTATTACCAGCCCACGTATCCTTCTAGAATTTTATAAGATTCCCATTGCCTACCTTCCAACTTGTTTCCCTCATGAACAGATCTCTAAAAGTTGGAATTCCTCTCCATACCCATCAAATACCTTTCTTTCATCAACTTCACAAAAATTATTATTTTTTAAATATTTACAACCGACCACTCCTACCCATAAATTCTCTTTATTTGTAATGATTTTCCATCTAAATTTGGTCAGTAAGGCTTTGTTGATCCATTTTAGATTTTTGAGCATTTTTGAGCCTCATACCTCCCATAGATTTGGAGGTACGAACCCTCCAAACTCCAGTTGACTGGATGGAAAGGGTTGTTGCTACTTGATTTAGACCATAAAAATTCTCTCTGCAATTTTTCCAGCTCATTTATAACAATATTGTTGGGAACCTTGAATGATTGCATAATAAACTAGGGACCAATACTAGCTGTTGTATTTATTAATATCAATTTGCCTTGTATAGAAAGGGTATTTCTCTTCCACCCTGCCAGTTTTTTCACCATTATTTCATTGAGAAATTTAAAGAAGTCCTTTGAGACTCTACCATCAATAATTGGGGCACCCAAAATTTTTTTTTTTTTCTTCAGGGGAATTTTGAAGATTTTTGTCATAATTTTTTGGAATTTTCTGATGTGGACGCTTTATTGGGAAGACATATCACCACGGGCAGCAGTAGTAAAGGGAGCAAGATTTGCTAATTCTCATCTTATCTAACTCTAGCTAGATACAATTCTTATCTTATCAGTTCAGTCGTATCTTATCTTATCAGTTTAGTAGGATAGATTAAGGGAGTCTTATCTTATCTTATTAGTTCAGTCTTATCTTATCTTATCAGTTCAGTCTTATCTTATCTTATTAGTTCAGTAGGATAGATTAAAGGAGTTTTATCTTATCTTATCAGTTCAGTAGGATAGATTAGTAGGGACTCTTCCTAATTAGTAAGGAATCTTCCTAAAAGTAGGACTCTTATCTCTTGCAATCTCTTATTTAAGGAGCCGATATTATTCAATAAAGGCATTGAAAATTTCAGTCAAGAAAGAGAGCAAAGGAGAGTTGGTGATCTCTTGAACAAATCACCTTTAGGGCACCAAGATAGGTTCTTCAAGAAAAGGGAGGAACAAGGGAAAACAGGAGGTTTTCCCCGTGGACCAAACCGGGACGAGATCCTATTCTCAGGCCCATAACATTTGGTATCAGAGCCAAACGTCATGGGCAATCTAGAGTAGCTGACGTCCAGGGTCCATGAACTGGAGGACAGGCTCGTGGAGAACAGAACAGAGGTACCCAAAATCAAGGACGATGTCCGAGAGTTACAGCGCTTGATGGAGTTGTATTTCTCTAACAAGGAAAGGAATTCAGAAGGGGCTACAACCACAAATAGCCATCGACCAGACTGGATGGAATCATCCGGCAAACAGCAAGTCATCGCCCCGGTAGTCGCGGTCGTTCCCAAGTACAACAGACTAGAGTTCCCTTCTTACAACGGCACCAGAGATCCTTTGGGATGGTTGTACAGATGTGAGCAGTTCTTCCGCAACCAACGAACAGGGGACAACGACAAGGTAAGCTTAGCCGCATTCCACATGACGGAGGAGGCGCAGCTCTGGATTTATAAATTGGAGCAGGAGGAACCCGAGCTCAGTTGGACCCAATTCAAATCCTACTATCTTCTCAGATTTGGGCCCTCATTAACAAGCAACCCATTAGGTGAACTAATCAACCTCAAACAGACGAGAACGGTGGCTGAATATCAGCGTCAGTTTCAAACCCTCCTTGCAAGAGCATCATCGGTACGACCAGACCAGCAGGTTGACATGTTCACTGCGGGGTTAGCAGAAACATTGAGGGTGGATGTGGAGATGCAAAATCCCCCCAATCTGGTTATTGCTATGAATTTGGCTCGCGCCTTTGAACGCAAGCTGCAATTCAACCGCAGAAGTATCAGTATAGGGTGGCCTCTAACAGCATGGGCATCCCCGAAACCACTCGGAATGGTTCCATCTTCAGCAGCCGACCAAAAACGGAAATCCGGACGAGCAACAATTCCAGATCAGCACCTAGTGTGGGGAGCAGTATTGTTGCACCCCCTATTAAGCACTTGTCCAGGGCTGAGGTGGCGGAGTGCAGGGCGAGGGGATAGTGTTTTAATTGTAATGAACTTTACTCAGCAGGGCACAAGTGCAAGAGACTTTTCTTTCTCCTAGTGGAACAAGAGGAAGATGAGGATGAACCCTCTTCATTGGAACCCGATCCAAGAGGGCAAAATCATTCCACCTATCCTAGATTCTTTTGACTGTGTTTCAAGACACCCATCCTGAATTCGAGCTTGAGGACAAGCTCTTAGTCCAGGAAGGGAGTAATGATGTGGATGCTTTATTGGGATGACATATCACCACCGGCAGCAGCAGTAAAGGGAGCAAGATTTGTTGATTCTCATCTTATCTAACTCTAGCTAGATACAATTCTTATCTTATCAGTTCAGTCTTATCTTATCTTATCAGTTCAGTAGGATAGATTAAGGGAGTTTTATCTTATCTTATTAGTTTGGTCTTATCTTATCTTATTAGTTTAGTAGGATAGATTAAGGGAGTCTTATCTTATCTTATCAGTTCAGTAGGATAGATTAATAGGGAGCCTTCCTAATTAGCAAGGAGTCTTCCTAAAAGTAGGACTCTAATCTCTTGTAATCTCCTATTTAAGGAGCTTATATTATTTAATAAAGGCATCGAAAATTTCAGTCAAGAAAAAGAACAAAGGAGAGTTGGTGATCTCTTGAACAAATCACCTTTAGGGCGGCAAGATAGGTTCTTCAAGAAAATGGAGGACAAGGGAAAACAGGAGGTTTTCCCTGTGAACCGACCCGTGATGAGATCCTATTCTTGGGCCCGTAACATTTTCCAGGAATGTTCTTTGAGAAGGATATAGTTGATTTTGCCAAGTTTGGCAATTGGCACAAAGCTTGGGTAAAACACATCTAAACAAGAAAGAGGAAAAAAAAGAGTTTATGTATCTTTTCCTTTTTTTCTTCAAATTTTAGCATATACAATCGTTTTTTTCATACATAATATTTCTTAAACCATTTCTCATTAATTGGGCATACAAGACTTCCCCACTACTAAGCCCTCAGCCCTCTAAACAGCCCCTATCCATTAACTTCGGATCCCTACAATGTGCATCCCACACGTGCCCCGTGGCACATCCCAACCATGCATGCATTGGGAATATTTCTCATGAATCGTACTTTATTCACTCATTACAATTAAATTTCATTGGTATAATTGTTTGATTAGACAACTTGCCACTTGTACTTTTGGTTTTGCAATTGTAATTTTCTAAAATTTTGGATTTTCCCACTAAAACTCCTATTTTCTTTCTTGTCCCACATGGAAAAATATTGGTGATACAAATGGATTGAATAGGATTTGCACCAGGGTATATTCTAATCTAATCCGATACTATAAAGCATAGATCCAATCCGATTCGGAGATTATACCGGAATTGATTTGAATCCGAATCCATTAAGGATGTCGATACCCAAATCTGATCTAATTTAATTTTTAAAATATTTATTAAATTATTAAAAAGAAAAGAACATATAACAGTTTATATAAAGAAAATTAAAAATATACAAGTATTTTTCAATTATTTTCATCATATATATACATGATTTTTTATAAAAAAAATAAATAAATAATATAAAAAGTTGCAAGAATGCAAACATAAACATATTTATAAATAATATAGGGGGTGATTTGAATTCAATCCGATTTTTTGATCGGATTCTATTATCCAATCCAATAATCCAAAAGGAGATATCAAATCTGCCAAAATAGAATTAGATTTTGGATCAGATCATGGTACAATTCATTTGCATGCTTAGAAGAGAGAGAGAGGATTAAACTAGTTCCAATCTGATTCATGAATTGGGTGTTTTGTTGAGATTTTTCCTTTTGATAAATGGAATTAGCTTTTTACTTGCACTTTTGGTTTTGCAAAAGTACTTTTCTAAATTTTTGGATTTTTCCACCAAAACTCCTATTTCATTCATCTTTTATCTTGTTCCACATGAAAAAAAGAATCAAAACCTTTATTGGATTTATTAATAGGAGCTTTCTACACTATAGAATTACAAAATAAAAAGAGATTATTTACACACTTTAGAAAGGCATACTTTGCTGGCACTCCGCACTTATCACACCATAAGAAGGCTTAATCATGACCATTGATTTTTGTTTTCCACTTCCAACGATCAAAACTTGATCAAGTGATCAAGAGACCATTAATTCAAATTTTAATTTTTAAGTCGTTAATTGCTATAACAACTGACAAAGAGCAGTCAAATTCAAATTCATGACGGTACAAGATGTTTACACACTAAAAAACCTTTCAAAATGACTAAAATCTATAAAAAGGGGCAATTACACACTTAAATTTCTTTTAAATCCAAGTTACTATCTTGTAGGTTTCTTTGGAAGATCAACTTCTTTTGTTTTCTTACCTAAGACCTTCTATCTGGGAATAAATTTGTTTGTAATATAAGAGCAAATCTAATTCATTGAAGGCATTCAAATAATGTTCTGAAAGCTGTGTTTGGAAACAATGCAAATGGAGTGTAAATCCCGATTCAGGATAAATTTGTACTCTGGTTCACTTTTATTTGTGTTCGGCAACATTAGATTTATGTATTGACAAATGACAAAAATATGCATATTTACATTGATAATAAGATGTAAAAGTACATCAATAAAAAAAAAGTAAATTTGCATTCAAGTGGGTTTTTGATAAAAAAATAAAGCATATGCTTTATTGAAATTCATGTTTGCATTCAATACAGCTAAGTCTTTAATAAAAAGATAAATTTATCAATGCAAAACTAACCCAACTTTGCAATTTATATGAACCATTTTACACTACATATTTGCATTCACACTTATTTGCATTGTTTCCAAACGCAGCCAAAGGCATCAAGATTTGCTTGTAATATAACATCAACTTCTTCTGTTTCCTTACCCCTTTTTACAAAGTTTCCAACTCAATTAATTAATGGTAGCCTCATGGTTTCTACCCCTTATTATTGGTTTAGGAACCAGTAGGACAAGAAATTGAACGCACTTCATGCTCTAATTGATAAAGCATCACCTATCAATAATCCGAAGCCATAACCAAAGTCGCAGCAGGCCAGCAGCCAGATCTTTGTGAGGGCGTATCCAAAACAAAACAATCCAGCACAACAAAGACTCTAGCCCATTGGATAATAGATACTGATCAAAACAAGTTGAGAGTATTCTAGTTTACAACTAGAGGAACATGCTCTCAAATTCATTTTGTACACTTTCCAAATTCCCAGGCAAATTTAGAGGGTTCATCTTCTAACTCTTTTGCAAAAAGGAATCATCAAGCTTCTCTCCTGCTAGCAATGAAGTTTGTAAAAAAAAAAAAAGAAGAATAAATACTTTACAAGTAAACAAGTTTTCCATCTTCCTAGAATATCTAGGGAAGGTACCAAGCTAAAGATACACTAAATCATTTTGAAATTGTCAAAATTATGTTATTCAGAAGGAACAACAAAACCATCCCTGCTTTTTTCACCAAGGGGTGGGATGGGCACATAAATCATGATTTATATATGTCCTCGGTTCTCTCCGAATCCCTCTCTCTGGACCTGGAAAAGGCTTTTGAAATACAAGAAAATGGCTCCAAAATTCCAAATATTTGTCAAAAATACCTAATTATTTACCAATTTCATGTCAGATAAATTAATACTGTTTCAACCTCAGCGTCGCCAGAAACGTCCATGCTGCTTCTGTTCTTGCATCCGCCTGCACAATTGACAAAGCAATATTGTTGGGTCTAACTTTGTATAGGTTTCATAATTAAACTAAAACTTATCTTGCGAAGTTAGTGCAGCATCAATACCCCATCTTCTAAATCGATAAAAGAGAGATTAAAGTTGGACTGAAGAAATGTATTTCCCTAAAAATGACCTTCAAGGACATTCCTAATAAAAGCTAATAATCATAAAAAGAAGCATCAGAGCATTAGGATCACATACAAACCCTAAGCATCAATCCACACAATTCTCTTCTCTTTTAAGATTTTTTCTTTCTGGATGGGGGTTTGGTATCAAGGGTTAATATAAAACTACCCTTAAGACCTAATTACGTTCCAACTGTATTTTGAAGCTATTTGAGGACAATACAAGTTACAAAGAACAAGACATTACTTGGTTAAGGGTAACATCTCGGGCTAGCATGTGAACATGGTTTAGAGTCCGAGGGCGGCCACTTTGTGGGAAAAAATGCCAAAGTTAGGACCTTACCCAGTCTACCCCTCCCAAGACCCCAGATTGCCAGGACTAACATTTTTTTCTGATCAATAACAGTGAATTTTATTAAATATTGAGAAAGTACATAAATAAGGAGCTAAAAAAACTTAACTCCCTAATACATCAAAGTACACCCAACCGTAACCAACTGCAAAACAGCCCAAAAAATAGAGTTTCTGTTCACCCCTTGCCTAGCTAAGCCATCTGCCAATGAATTTGCACTTCTCTTTACCCATGTACAGCTAACTTCCATGTCTTTACTCGGCCACTTAAATTTCCTCTTTTCATTGTTGTAGTTCCAGAGCTTGGAGTTGTCCTCCTTTAACCAGTTCACTACAATTTCAGAATCACCTTCTATGATCAATTTCTTAATATGTATATCTTTGACCCTTTGTACTCCTTCAAGAGCTCCTAATATCTCAACCCTCAAGGAATCTCCCACCCCAATTGGGCCAGAATACATAGCTAACAGATTCCCTTTTTCATCTCTTATCACTCCCCCTATTCCAGAGGGCCCTGGATTGCCCGAACTACTGCCATCAAAGTTAGCCAGGACTACCATCGGATATTTATAAGTTGCAAAGAACAAGGCCAGCACTAAAAAAAAATCATAACATAGTGATAGTAGACATGGTGCATATCTGCATTATTCTAAATAGAAAAGAAAATTGTATTTAGGTAGTTCTGTTCCAAGTCAATCTTTAAATGCTATTATTGGACCAGAATCTGTTAAATAAGGTGATCGTATAGACTTGAGGTTACTTGTAGGCATGCATGAGCAGGGTGCTACTAGTGGTTAGAAATGGTTTTACACATCTCAGATAGTAAGGGAGCTACAATTTAAACTTATCAAAAAAAAAGGGAGCTACATTTTAAACTTATCAAAAAAAAGGGAGCTACATTTTAAACTTATCAAAAAAAAGGGAGCTACATTTTAAGCTACTTGCTTATATTTACAACGAAATAAGTTCAGTAAAGCAAATTCAGGTCAATCCACAGATGGAAGCCATGATAAACTTCACCATTAATTGCTCTACAGGTAAGGTGAGAGTTCACTAGCTGTGCAGGCAAAACATAATTCTATTTACTGAAAATGGTCTACAGCTGCAGGTGACTATACTATGTCTTCTCTTACAGTGTAATGTATCTTCTAAAATAGGATCGGTGGCATCTATTCTCCTCCAAAGTTAATTTACCTTTGGTGCTCTTTAGAGCGCTCAATGAACTCAGTAGCAATATCACGACCCTGATAAGAAGCTAGTACCGGTCTTATATCGGCAGGTCTATGGCGTGCTACATCTGTAGAAAAACCAGTAGATTTCAGTAAACCCCACATAGAGCAAATACCATTTCAACCTGAAGGAATCACAAAATAAGCAAAGTGGACATCTAAATCTAAGCATTTTGAAGAGAAGCAGAGAGCATACATTCAAGAAAAGGAATAAGATCCAGAAGTGCTGTATCATCGGCTTCAAGCTTCCAAGGCTTAATTGGAACACCATTCTCTGGCTGAAGGCTTGATTCTAGTGCATGCCCACTCACATAGAGGATCCTAGAAGGATCTCTATTCAGCTTTGTGAAATCCTGTAAGCAAGAATTAACCATTTAGAAACTACATTTCTCCAATTTCACAAATCTCCATGCAAGATAAAGATCAAGCCTTCACACACTTCTATTGTTAATTTGTTATATCAAGCTGTAAATTTGTTGAAAGACAACTAGGATTTCTTCCTTATAGTAATTCATCCCTAGATTTGAACTATCAATGATTAGAACACGGGAAAAAAATTGGGCCTAGAACGGTATCTAGGTTTAAATTTATATCCAAATAACTTTGGAGAGCATTTAGCGAAACAAACTAGAAAGTTCTCTAAACTTGCCAAGGGAAGAGATGACACCTGAAAATGAATCAACATAATGGTGCAAGACAGAAATTGAAGGAAACAAAATTTACCAGGTACTACTTACCCTGTAATGTTTTCCATCCTGATATCTGGTTGCAGATCTTGATAGTCTATAGCGTATGCATCCCTTCTTATCCAGCCTTTCAATAATAGGATCAACATACTACAAACATGCCAAGAAAATAAATGTCAACTTCAATGGACTTAACCAAGAAAAAATAAAAGATACTGGTTTAATTCTAAAAGAAAAAAACATGATTACCATACTCAGCTGGTCCGAATAAACAACAATTTCATAAAACTGGGCTAGGTGCTCCAAGAAGGCATCCACCCCAGGTCTTTTAAATGTTCTCCACCCCCGCTCACGCTTTACATAACAAGAGAAATATGGTTAAAATGCAATTTTGAAGAAATAAGGTTCATTAAAAGAAAACAAAAAAAAAATTACAAGATATGCCAGTTGAATTACCAATCAAAAAACGAGAAAGATATGCCAGTTAAATCTCCTTAAATTTTTCAAAACAATTCCAACTAATATCATCACTCATACAATCTTTCCACATGCAGATCTCTTTTATTTGCCTAACCTCTCAAAGAGTTTCTCAAAATATCTCTCCCCAACCAAGTGCAGTGCTACATATTTTGTACATGGCACAGGTACAAAGTATTCACAGGTCTGCAGGTTTCATGATACCAATATCCAAAAATCATGGCAAAATGACAAGGCAATAAATAGAACTTAGGTGCATAAACAACTCTTACATACCAAGATCAACGAGGATAAAGTTGGAGAGTGTTGGATGTGAATTTTGAACTAAAAATTGAAGTGTCCGGAAAATATCACACTTGTATAGGTATCCAGGAATCATAGATGAAATATAGTAAAAAATAAGAAAATCAAAGTGTTGTCTTAATTGTTAGCCCCTTGTTGCATATGTTCTTTTCTGCAGAAACCTTGTTTACTAGTACTAAGTGCCTAAGCTTTATTCTTTTCCTTGAAATCGAAAATGTATAGGTTGTATTTATATATAGAAAAACTTTACAAAAAGTGTCTAAGTACCCAAGTTTTTTACTCACTTCGGGTTGGAGCATCATTGAGATTAAAAGAAGTGCCATGCCAAGTGCTTCCGGCACAGCTAGACCTTTAGTTTTTTGAAATATAAAGTATTCTATTCATTTATAAGTTGAAGCCATGTACTACTATAACATGTAGAGTGGGACACCATACAAAAACACACAAGCTCCTCTGACTATCTGACAAAAGGTCTGAACAATTTCAGGATAACAAAATATCAAAATCAAAAAATAAAAATGATGAGAGATAATGTTGAACAGGTCCAGAATTGCCAGCCAAGAGAGAACAGTCCTCGAAACTCTTGTAGTGACTTCCGCAACCGAGCGGCTCTTGCCCTCAAATACCCTCTGATTTCTTTAATTCCAAATGCACCATGATGCTGGAATGGGAATGGAGCTCCACAACTTTCTGCATCTTCTGTTAAGACCCCCACCCTCCAAGCCTTCAGGTGTTCTGTTGAAGATCTTGGCTGACACCAATTGAAGTTTAGAATTTTACAGAAATAATTACAGACCCCCTCACCAGAATACAATGAAGAAACAGATGATCTGCAGTCTCAATATCCTCTACATATAAAGCATAGTTATAGAATACAAATTTACACCTCTTCTTTGCATGTTGTCTCTGGTTAGACATTTTTCCAAAACAGCAGTCATAAAGCAGAAAGGCTGTTTTCGTAGAAATGTTTTTGAACTGCCGTTGACCTGGATGGTCGGACTGTTCAGCCCGGTAATCATCCAGGCAACCGGTTCCGTTTTACCCCAAACCCGGTCCCTGGCCAAAAACCGTTGAATTGGTCAGTTACCCGCTGATCCGGGCGGTCGAACTGTCAACCCGTTCAACCTGTTCAATGGTTTTGGCCTTTTTTATTTTTTATTTTTTCATTGGAACAGGCCATCTGTTCAAACCGGACAGTCAAACTGTCAACCCAGAAACCAGTGGCCAGAACAGTTCTGGTTCCAGGTCGGTTTTTAAAACCTTGCTTTGTAGAGACATGAGGAAGTAATATTTCTCTGTGGAGGAAGTCTAAGGCCTGAAAATTGCTTGACTTTTATTATGCTGAGCAATAAAAGTTTACAACAAAGAAAAAAGTTGTATTATGCTGAAACAAAAATGTACAACTTTATATACAAGATTAAGGACTTATACAAGCTACCCCCCCCCCCCAAACAAGATTTACAACTTCGCCCAAAATAATTGATTTCTATCCACCCCTTGCTTAACAAAACATTCAACCTAGTTTTTAGCCGATCTTGGAACCCATTGAGCTTTCACCTGTAGATTCCTCGTTAACCACTTAAACTTCATCTCATTCAACCTTAGAATCTCCTTCTATGACCTGTTTCTGGATGTTCATCTCACTTGCTAGTTGTACCCCCTAAGGTCCTCTTTTTTTTTTATCGATAACAGAAATTTTTATTAATGAATAATACTTGTAAAAACTAATTACAGAAAATGGGGGAGGTAAACCATCTTAACTCCCCAACATCAAAATGGCAACAAAATACTAAAAATGTTCCCAAAACAAAGAATCCTTAGCCACCCCTTGCTTAGCTAACCCATCAGCCATTGAGTTAGCACTTCTCTTCACCCAGCTATATTGCACCTCTAAGTCCTTACACAGAATTAAATTTTTTCTTCTCATTGTTGTAGCTCCACAAGCCACTGATATCTCCTTTCAGCCACCTAATCACCACCTTCAAGTCCCCCTCAATCACTAAGCATCTAATGCTTAATTCTCTTGCTCAGCTTCTTGAAGATGTACCCCTTAGGTCCTTACGAAGCAACCAACAGTTCATCCCTTATAGGATAAAAGATGCTCAGCTTCTTGAAGAAATATTTGACAGAAAATGTTCCCGAATGGTCCCACCTCCATACTCTCAAATCATCTTGATCTGGACTTGAAATATTGCTGTTGAGCAGCTAGGGAAGGGTAGAAAGGTCTTCAATCTCCCAACCATTTAAGGGTCTCCTGAAGGATGGACATAAACCACTTCAACACCCTGAAATTCTTTCATGTCCATAACCCAAGCATTCCCTGTTGTCAGCTAGAACGAAAAGGGAAGGAAAACCAATCCATTAAGGTTGTCATCAAACGGTTCACACCAATCACCTCTAAAAAATCTTATCCTACTACCAAGGCCCACTTTCATCTGTAATAGAATTGCAAACTTTGCCATGAAATTTTCCAATACCCCTCCACATTGAGCATTCATACAGCCCCTCGGATTCTTGAGCTCCAACTGAAGTTTCCAGGCCTATATTTCTTCAAGATTATCATCCTCAAGAGGTTTTCGGTTGAGATCTCGAAAACCACTTATTAATGCAATGTTCACTTCTCTTAACCTTTTGATTCCTAGAGCACCAGCTGCTACAGATTTACATAAAGGGTCTTGCCACCTTCTGGTCTTTCAAGCAGAAAAAAGGGTCTTCCCCAAGTATTACGATCCTAAGATTGTAAACATCATCAAGGTAAAACAGATCTAGGGGCAGTTGGAATCAAGATCGTGTTCTAAATCTCGATTAATATTCTTGCAAACCGAATGTTCTCCCATCTTCAAACCTTCTAAAGCTCCCAACAGCATCTCCTATTGTCCTGATGACTTCTGTACTCCAAGCATGTAATGGTATTCCATAGACATTGAGCCATATAAATCTTATCTTCTCTAAATCCTTTCCAAGACAGTGACCATCGACTGAAGAAAATTTCTGGATTCCCTTTCATTCCTACCTTTCCCTCACTAGGGGTTTTTCCATGTCTTGTTTCCGCCTAAAGCTGAATAGGAAAAGCAATACTCCCAATCTTCTGACACGGGTAAAGCTCAAGCTGTGCCACTCAGCAATCACCCATTTCTCCACATCTCTGATATCAGGTTCCAAGTGCACAAATCTACCCATCAAACAACAGTTCAAAAACTCCAAACTCAACTCTATCTTGCCCACTTCCCTAACAGACACACCATTTGCCACTGTGTTCATCTCATTCGCCATCTTCATCTCAAACTATACCCACATTGTTTTTCATGTGCATACCAACATCAGTCAATCAATATACACCATTTCCTCTTGATTATCTTTCAATTCCGTTCAGATTTTTACCTCTTTCATGCAAGAGATCTTAAAACCATTTTGTCTCTCCCTCTCACTCTAAAATCAGTTGTGTCTGGAGGCATGGTTATGTAGCTACTTTCTATAATGCTAGAACTGTAAGTCTGTGTGCCTGAATCAGTTTTGCTTTTCTAATTTGATTTAAGCTGTTCAAATGCCATTGGTGTTTGGAGAGGAAGAGACATTGCATTTTGCCCTAAATGATGTTCTTGGCAACCCATCCAAAGTACCCTACTACCAATCCAACAGCTTGGGTAATTTCATTGATTGGCCAGAGGTGCTGAATGTGTTTTCTAGAAGTTATTTCCTGGTAACTTGGTAACATTATGAGTTTCAAAGATAACAATATCATAATTCTGGCATCTTTTCCCACATTTCATTTCACCCATTTCTCTGTTTGTACACATAGTCTGTTATCCTAATGGAGTTTATGGTGGCTCAACATACAGTCATACACTAATGATAGTTGCCTGCAATGGAATGGTGGTGAATGAAACCTATTGATGCCAATAAAAGGTGCTGTATGATGTAAAGTATATTCAATTTAAATGCAATGGAATGGTGGTGAATGAAACCTATTGATGCTAATAAAAGGTGCTGTATGATGTAAAGTATATTCAATTTAAATGCAGAAAAATACCAGTTTATGTGAGGGCTTCCTTGTAAAACCAAATCCTTCCAAATAACAAATGTTGAGATAACAACATTCCCAGCCTTCTTTCCTCCACAAAATTAAAAAAAATAAATAAATAAAGGTATTTAAAATAGCTTGTCATGTATATGGAAAACTTTTAAAAGTACATTCCCTAATTTTTTTTGAGAGAAGATAAAGTACATGCCCTAAAATCTTTGACTATTACGTAAAAAGATAATTAGTTCATCAGGCTAGGTGCTGCAGTAATGAACAACAAATTTCATTACTAACAAAAAAAAAATCTCCTTAATAACATAGTCATTTTTACAGAAACCTAGGACATTAGAAAAAACGAATTCTAAATTAGATTAGAAATTAAATATTCAAAATAAGTTCAGATTAAAATATCTCTCCATTAAGTATTAAATAATCAAAACAAATTCAAGGCACATGCACTTTACAAGTTCACGCATGTATACATAACACATGCACACATGCATGCATGAATATATAGATTCATACATATGCATATGGAGAGAGAGAGAGAGTTGCAGAATTATGGGGTTTACACCTAAGGAGAAATAAGTAATAGATGAAAAAAAAAATGGAAGATACAGACATGCAAGGTGAACAACATTAAGTTATCAGCTAATCTTACTGATAATGAATAGGGAAAAAATGAGAATACTTGCATGTAATAAAAGCCCAAGAATGAAAGTTTACCTTCCAATCAGAATATATTAAAGTCTCATTTAGATCCAGAACAAGTGTAAATACATGCTGCTCCTGAGGATGCAAATCAGGAAGAAGCTTCTCAGATGATGGTTCAGTAAATCCCTGCATCAATACATGTAAAATACATAAGAACTGTATGATTAAAAAACCGCAAAAGGTAGCCAAAAAAGTAATACACACCCGAACATGTTCTTCAATTGACCTCCTGAGGTCCAGGTATAGCTCAATTGCTTTAGCAGGCACTGGGATATCAGACAATGTAATTAATAAAATGATATGCACCAAAAGAAGAAGATAAATTTTAAAAAAAGAGATATCAATAGAACTCTCATTAAATTTTTCCCCTTCAAAAGGGTGAAAAGAAACTGAAAACTCAACCATCACCAATAAAATGGGAAAAAGGAAAAAGAAAAGGTAACCTTATCCCAACCATATGGGGTTGGCTACACTAGTCCTGTTTCACCATTCTATTATGTTCAAAGCATATCCATTCTTAAACTATTTGTGCTTAAATCATTTCTTACTACTTCTAACCATGTCCTTTTTGGTCTACCCCTTCAACTCGCAACAGATCAGTTCTTACATGTGCTGTTGATGATCTTCTATGCATGTGAATAACCAAACCATCTGAGTCTACTTTCTCTAATTTTATCACCTATTGGAGTTACCCCCAAGTTCCTACTAATGACTTCATTTCTGATCCTATCCTTCCTAGTTTCTCCACTTCAATAAATAACCTATGGTTAAAAGCCCAACGAAATTTCCTTAAGGGGATAGCCTATGCTATAATAGTGAAGATGCTACAAGAGTAAGAAATGAACTGCAGAATGACAAGTCCATGATGCTACACATGGACCCTAGAAGCAGAATTACAAGGGATGGGAGCAGAAAATAATGAATAACGAATTAAAAAGAATAGGAGCATAATTCATAGATTTACCTGTCATAGCAGCTGAATAAAGCAATGCCTGGAATTTCTGTTGAAGACAACAATAAGTCAATAACAGAACTTTACCATATTAATAACTCAATTTTGCATCACAACAATAATAATAATATTGTTATTATAGTAATAAAAATATAGTAATCAGTGTTTAAAAAAAAAAAGTGCAAGACTGCCAAGGCGCAAGGCAAGGCATGCACATTTTAGAAGCAAGATGCAAATTAAAAAATCAAAAAAAAAAAAAAAAAAAAAACTAAAAGAGAACAGTAATACATAAAATGAAAACCTAAGTTTCAAAAGAAATAAGTCTTAAAAAGGCCTATATATTCAAATTAAAATACATAAGCAAAACATATAAAACATTTTCAACATGAAAATGTGGAAATGGCACAACATGTGGATTATAGCACAGTGCTTTGTGGAACTTTCAATGTGTTTATTTATTTCCTAATTGCATTTCTTTTACTTAGTGTCATGTGTAACTTCTTGCATTCCCAATCCTAGGAGATCACCCCTCCCCTTGAGGTAAACCCAAACAAGTCCATGTAGGGGTTTGGGGCAACACACCCCAGACCTAAATTTTTTGGCCTATATATAAAGGAGTATATTTTGTGACTTCAGTCACAGTTCATTTTATTTTAGGATTAGGGATCAGATATTAGGTGTATTGTTGTTGCTTCTTCAGTGAAAATCTTGCTATTGAGATCTTATTTTCAAGAACCAAGCCTTCAGGTATTTAAAAGGCCATTGTTTTTTTTGTTAAACTTACAAGTTAATAGGCCATTAATGGCATACAAAAAGTAATAGAAGGTAATTTAGAAGTTGATAAACCATTACTACAATGTAAAACACATAAGAATCTAAAAAAAAAAAAAAACTACCAAAATGTATATTTAAAAAATGGCGCACACCTTGGCTGCAAGGTGTGCACCCTTTAAAAGAAGGCATGCCTGGGTTTAGCCATTTAGGTAAGGCACATGCCTTAAAATGTGCCTCACATACGTGCCAAGGCATGCCTGAGGTATGCCTTTAAAAACACTGATAACAACAACAACAACATGATAGAAGAGAACATTTTAGAGACAAGGACAATGGTGTCCTCGGCAAGATAGTAAGAGAATCTATCAGACCATTGATAGAACTCAATGATGGGGCAAGATTCATGTAGCTAACCCCAAATAGTTGGGACTTGGGACTAAGGCTGAATTGAGTAGATAGTAAGTGAATCTGCAATGCTGCATGGTATCTTTCAGGTTGCAAATAGTAAATTAATTTCCAAGAGAAAATTTCATGAGCTCAAAGGTCAATATAGTCAAGGGCTAAATTTCATTTCATATAATAGGGGTATTATCCCATTTCTATTTATCAATTGGTAGGTAACCTTCCACAAAATATTATATATGTCCCTTGTAAAGACAATACCAATGCTTTAAAAGAAAGACGCACAAGAAAAGTCAAAAGGACCTTCTAGCACCCAAGGCGCAAAGCACAAGAGAAAGCATGGTCTTGAATGAGGCAAGATGCATATTTAAAATGGACAAACAAAAAAATAGTAAATGAGAAAATATAAATGCATAAAAACATGGAAACCTGAATTTTAAAAGAAATTAAATTTTTAAAAAGCTTATCATCTCAAATCAAAATAATAAGCATAGCATATAAAATAAATTCAAAATGAAAGTGAAACCAAACAAATGTGAATTTCAAGAACTCGACAATTCAAACATGTGAAACTCTCAACGTGTTGGTCTATCTTCCAGTTGCATTACTTCTAGTTAGTATAATGTTAGATGTATTGCATTCCTACAAGACAAGTCCAAGCAAATAGGCATGGGGTATTCAGAGGCAATATCACCAACCAAAATTTTTGCCCGCTTATATAATAAAGGGGGTTGGATTTATGATTTTGGTTGCAGTTCATTCTATTTTAGGTTTAAGGATCAGATGTCAGTTGTATTGTTATTGCTTCTTTAGTGGGAATTTTGCTAGTTGAGATCCTATCTGAAAAAAACTGGGTTACAAGTATTCAAAAAGGTCTTTTCTATTGTTTCTTTGAAAAGTTAATAGGCCACTAATAGTGCACAATCAACTATTAATTTAGAAGTTAATAGAGTATTACAAAAATGTAAAACACATAGAGATGTATAAAATAGTAACAAAAAAAACAACTTATAAAGGCACATACACCTAGGCCAAGGTACAAAGTGACCCATGCATGCACTTAATTTTACCAAACATGGGTGCAACTTTTGAAAGGTATTGTGGCTGGATTGAAGCAAGGTGGATGTCATAAAATGAACCTCACATGTGCGTCTAGGTGTGCCTTTTAAAACATTAGTTGGACAATACAAGAAGTATCTAGTAATATTTCTCTAACATTACACCCCAACCAGAGATACATTCCGTAAATATTCTAATCCATGGAAACTTATAACGGGAAAAGTATGTTCCTAAATCAGTATATCCTCTCCTATCAGGCTTTAGTGGTGATGCCAGATTGTCAGGTACTAATGCACTGAATATAGAAGGAAAGGTTTATATTCTATGGTTTTGTGTAATACAAGACAGTAAGGTGTTGATACAGATCCGAATATTTTGTTGATCCAAAGTCCAAACAATTATACCATTTTAACATTTCTATTAGCATGAATTCTAAGATTTTTTACAAATGTCATACTTACATCAATAGCAGATGTATCACCTCCCACGGTCTGATTTGCAGACTCCCGAAACACCTTTGTCTTCTCATCCACTTCTTCTAAGGTGTATGCTGCATAGACAAGTAAAAAAAAAAAAAATAGAATAAGACATTTGTTAAGGATTTTCTTTCTTCTTCAGTGCCTTTTTGTTAGATAGAATAAAGAATCAACATTCTCTTCTCTTCTCTTTTCTTCTCTTCACTAAGGATTTTCTTTCTTCTTCAGTGCCTTTTTGTTAGTTTTGGTTTACATTTCAGTTATCCTTCAGTACCGTTGAAGGAAATGGTAAGACATTTGTTAAGCTGATTCCAGAATCCAGCACTATCTAACTAAAACCCAGTACTCATTGAGACTAAAAACTTGCACAACCATTGCATTTCAACTAAAAGCAGGGAACATACCAATCAAATGAAGATCGGATAAATGGGTCTAAATGGATAAAAACATATATATTTCCTATAAATAAGAAGTTATTTCTTTTTCAGGATTTTAGTATCCAACTAAAGAAAACACAAATAGACATCATTTGGTTTCTGGAATAGTTCCAAAGAAATTCAACAAATAAATAGATGCTCTTTGATTCTGCGCACAAAATCAAGACAACCAACCAGAGATCGGGAAAAAAGTACAAAGAAATAAAGAAGAAGAAAACTCATAACCTCTTCAGAATTAGTTAGAAATTTATGAATAAAAGAAGAAACGAACCATAAGTAGCGTAACTGGCGGTTGCAGCTGCTCCAATAAAAGCGCCGACTACCCCAAACTTGAGAAAACTCCATGATTTCTTCTCAGAGGTACTAGGAGGAGGAGAAGGGGTTGAAGGAGGTTGATCGTTGAGAATAGATGCGGAAGAGGCGATTGGCTCCTTGGGAGGATTTGCACTGACGCTTGAACAAAAGGACCTGTTGTTCTTCGAGAGGTAGAGAAGAAGACGAGATCGAACGATTCGAGACATCTTTCAAAATCTCTCGAAGATGCTCGAAGATGTAGGGTTTTACAGAGAGGTTTTAAAATGGGGAGCGACGCTGGAAGCTGCGAAGAAGAGCAAGGAACGTTGGAAAAAGCGCTAGAATGGGAAACCAGGAATCCCACCCTAAAAGGCGTGACTCGGGCGAGTCAATCTCCGATTCGAGGCGAGTAAAATATAAAGGGTAAATTTTTTAAAAGCGAATTTCTTAAACTATCCTATCCTTATGACTAAGTATACCCTTACTCTTTGAAAATTGACTAATAATACCTTACTCCTTTTACTCTTTTTCACAATTGATTAATCCTTATTAGTTTTAACATGCGTCAATAGAAATAAGAAAATACTATTTTACCTTTCATTACTCAAATCTCTATTTGATGGAGGGTGATTTAGCCCGACCTCGTAGCACGGGGACATGTATGCATGACTTGGCTCAAGGAACAATTCAGCCTGACAACACAACCGTGACTTGGTGGAAGAGACACGCCGAGTACTACACTATCCACTCGACGGGTTAAGCGACTCGTTGAGGACTAACACCTAGCTAACCTTGACTTTCACCAAGTGTGGGAGGTCCCGAGCTCCTCCCAGGGCTCGAGCTCCCCTCGAGGCCCGAGCTCTTGCTAAGGGTCCTTGAGCTCTCCCTCCCTAAGAAGGGAGCACCCCGGTTTTCGGCTAAGTATCTCGAGGGAGAAGCACCTCGGGGCAGCACTGCCCCCAACGTAGGCCCCGGCACCTCGGTGCCAAAACAAACCTGCCCCAGGTAGTCCGGTGCACAGTAGCTCGGCAGGCTATGGAGAGGCCTGCCTGACATCCATACCTGCCGAACCCGGTGGCAGGGCTTTGATCCCTTGTCGGGCGGTGTTCCGCTTGCCAGGCGGCGTTCTGTTTGTCGTCTCTGAAAAGCATGGCATGTCAGTCAAGTCCGTACCTAGTGATAGTACTCCGTAGCAACAAACTATGCCTACCACACCTGCCTTGGTAGTAACAGCTAGGGCATTGGCGGTTATGCCAAGTATGACCGAGCTCTGACATAAAAGAACCCCAACTCTCACGAAGTAAAGGTATTGAAGCTTAAGCACTTTGAGCACTCTTACTTACTACTCTCTTTGAGATTTCTCCAGTTCTAACTTAGCCATCGGAGTGTTCCCACCGGGATAACTCCCCGGGATCCCTTCACTTTCTCCTTCCTCTCAGGTGTCGTTCGTTCCAGTCAAAAACCAGGTCACAACTAGCTAGGAGTGCCCGAATTGTGTAGCATTATCTGGCGTCGTCTGTGGGAAATGCTTCGAAAAGCATCCCTTTAATCTCTGTGAAACTTCCCTCTCTGCTCACCAACACCACTGACACCCATGGCTTCTTTTAGCAACTCTGAACGCCGGAGCACCCTAGAGGAGCAGCTCCAACTACCAACTGTTTGCATCGGGCAGTTCATCGTCCCCCTCTGCGCGGACGGGATCCCGAGCCCGAATGTGTCTGTAACGGTAGCACCCGTAGCTGTCCCACTACCCCCTATAGTCGGGACGACCCCCGCTGAACCCGCCATTCTCCCTCCAATGGCCGACCAAGGCCAACTTGAAGACTTGATGCAGTGCATGCGGGCCATGCAGGCCTAGATGTAGTAGTTTCAACAACTCCAGCTTCACCAGCAGCAAGTGTTGCACCAAGTATCTCAGTACTAATACCAGCAACAATTCCCTTCACTCCCTCCCCAACATCCGACAACATAGCCAGCCAAGCCTCAATGCCTTAGTGAACTCCCTTCCCTGCAGGGAGAGACTTTGGCATCAACTCACGAAAGGAAGGGAAGACTCCCTACCCTGCCACGCAGCCCGCGGTCAGGTCAGGGGCTTCCCAGTCGGTTAGGCCGGCATCACCCCAACACTCGCAGTTCGAGCCTCTGCTCGCGGAGAACAGGTTCAAGGTGCTAGTCGACGACCTGGAGCAAGGTCTTTCTGTCTGCAGCTACGGGCAGCCATCCCAGCCTCCCGCTGGGCCCATCGAACTCAGCAATACAGAGGCCAGTAGCACCAATGCTGAGCCGGCCCAGAAGCAATGAAGACGTCACCAGGCTCGCCGAACTACCACCGTCCCCAACCTACCCGAGCTCAAGGGCAAAATAGAAATAAGTTCGGGAGAGGTGAGAGTCACACCACTTCTCTCGGTCCCCTCTCCTCTGTCCCCTGAGCTCCTCGTAGTCCCCATGTCCAAGGACTTCAAGCTCCCACTGTTGGACAAATACAATGGGTCCTTCAACCCCAACAACCACGTCGACGCCTTCCAATCCCAAATGCATCTGGCCAGGGCAAGCAAATCTTGCATGTGCATGGCTTTCTCCACTACATTCAAAGGGGTGGCCCACACCTGGTACTAAAGCCTCTCGTCGGGCTCGATAAGGAGCTGGGCGTAGTTCATGGAGGTCTTTACCTCCCACTTTGTCACTTGCAAGAGATGCTCGAGGACCCAAGAAAGCCTCCTCAGCATAGTCCAAAGAGAGGGGGAGTCCATCCAGAGCTATATCAAGCGGTTTAATGGCGCTTGCCTACAGATACCCGACCTGGACCCTGCAATTCGGCTTACAATGGAAAAACAAGGTATCACCCATAGAGAGTTCAGATGGCATGTGGTCATCAATCAGCCCAAAACTGTGACCGAGTTCCTCGAGCTTGCAGATCGGTTCATAGGAACAGAGAAGGACATCAACCAGAAGGGTGAGCACGCCCTCGAAAAAAGAAAGAGGGAACTGGAACCCCCGGCTCCTAATGACTACAAGAAGAAGAAGGATCAAGCTCGGGGGGCACAACTAGTTCAGCCTTTCCGAGCTCCAGCAGCAGAAAGGGTGTTTACACCCCTCAACATGAAGCGGGCCGAGATCCTCATGGCGATCAAGGACGCCCCGTATGTAAAGTGGCCACCTCGGCTCAAGGCCGATCCTAGTATTATGAACAAGAACTTGTACTGTAGTTTCCATAGAGATCATGGTCATAGCACCGAAAATTGTAATAACCTCCGCGATGAAATAGAAGAGCTCATCTATCACGGATATTTGAGAAATTTTGTACAGCATGGCAATAATAATAATAAAGTAGGTCAGCATGGTGGGCCGAAAAAAGAAACTCCCAAGTCCAGCAAATAGGTAGAGTAACTGCAGGGACAGCCTCCAGACAAGAGACCAGTCCAAGGGACCATCCACGTAATCATTGGAGGATCAATTGTCGCGGGCTGCACCTTGGCAGCAGCTTGGTCATCAGCCCACGAAATCGCCAAAGAAGAGTTAAACCCCCCGAAGCGGCCAAGGTTGGAGGAGTCGATCTTCTTCACTGAATACGACATGCGAGGAATCCACTACCCCCACGATGACGCGCTCGTCATCAAGATCAAGGTCAATGACTTCGAAGTCAAACGTGTCCTGGTAGATTCGGGCAGCTTCAGATCCCAGAGGGTGACCTGAAGCCCGCAAGCACTCCACTGGTGGGATTCAGCGGCGAGGAGGTCAGGCCATTAAGGAAAGTCATTGTGCCGGTGGAGGTCGGTACTTGGCCTAGTGTGGTAAGGCTCAATCACGAGTTCCTGGTGTTTGCAACCCCCTCTCCATACAACGCGATAGTGGGCCGACCCATCACCCACATCCTGCGAGTAGTAGTTTCCACCTACCACCTAGCGATGAAGTTCCCTACAGGCTTTGAGTCGGAGTGGCGTGGGGCGATCAGTTCAAATCCCGCAAATCCTATGTAGTCGCCCTCAAAGGAAAGGCCAACGTAGTTGACGACCTCGAGCTGGGATGACCCGCAGAGCAGTTTCATAGAGTGAGCCACACCTATTGAAGAGACCATCTCTGTCCCGACCTCGATAGATGATCTAGCACGAGTACTTCAGATCGGCGCTTCTGTTGAGGAGCCCCTACGGTCTCAACTGGTAAGCTTCTTGCACGAGTACATGCAAGAAGTTTTCGCATGGTTGGCGGTAGAAATGTCTGGCATTGACCCCAACATTATCACTGACAGACTTAACACTAATCCTTCAGTTAGGCCCATTAGACAAAAGAAGCACAACCTAGCCCCAGAACGAAGGAGGGCAGTCGACGAGGAGGTTGGGAAACTCCTTGCAACCGATTTTATCAGGGAAATCCATTACCCGAGCTGGGTAGCCAACCCCGTTCTGGTGAAAAAGGCAAATAGTAAGTGGCACATGTGCGTCAACTACACCGACCTGAACCGGGCTAGCCCAAAAGACTGCTTCCCACTTCCCAGGATCGACCACCTAGTGGATGCAACCTCAGGGCACGAGTTGCTAAGCTTCTTGGACGCCTATTCGGGCTATAACCAAATAAAAATGGACCTAGGAGACGAGGAGAAGATCGCCTTCATAACCGAATTTGGCCTGTACTACTACAAGGTCATGCCCTTCGGGTTGAAGAACGCTAGAGCTACTTTTCAGATACTTGTAAATAAGTTGTTTGAGCCACTTGTTGGCACAAAAGTAGAGTGTTATGTAGACGACATGGTAGTCAAAACCCATTTTTCACATGAATTAGTACAAGATTTACGCTTAGTCTTTAAAATCTTGCGTAGATTTAATGTGAAGTTAAATTCGAATAAGTGTGTCTTCGGTGTTACCTCGGGTAAATTCCTAGGGTTCATCATCAACCGAAAAGGCATTGAGGCCAATCCGAACAAAATCAAGGCCATCCTAGAAATTAGACCACCTCGAAAGTTAAAAAATGTCCAGAAGCTGAATGACCGGTTGGCCGCCCTAAGTCGCTTTTTGTCCAAGTCCGTAGATCGTTGTCTACCTTTCTTTAAAGCCATAAAAGGCAAAAGCTTTGAATGGACAGAAGAGTGCCAGCTTGCGTTCGATGAGCTCAAAAGGCACCTCGCTAGCATCCCAGTCTTGACCCGGCCCGAAGTGGGTGATGTTTTAGAGCTATACCTCTCGGCGAGTGACGAGGTGGTCAGCTCGGTACTAATAGGAGAAGTAGATCGGGTCCAACGACCTGTCTATTATGTTAGTAAATGTTGCAGGGAGCAAAGACGAGGTACCCAGAAATAAAAAAGTTAGCCTATGCGCTGGTTATAATAGCCCGAAAGCTCCGCCCATACTTCCAAGCTCACACCATCGTTGTCCTTACCAATAAACCTTTGAGGCAAGTTTTACTCAAGTCCGAGGTCTCGGGAAGGTTGACAAAGTGGATCATCGAGCTCAGCGAGTATGAGCTCCAGTAAAAACCGTGAACCGCTGTCAAGGCCCAAGCCTTGGTAGATTTCGTCACAGAATGCACCTTTAGCTCTGAAGTCCCCAGGCCAGTAGAACACGAGACCCCCAGTACTGGAGAGCTCAGAGTTCTTGGACCAGTTGAACTCGAGCACCGTGAAGTAGCAACCAACACGACATCTCTCCTAGTTAGGCCAAGCCCAAACTTTTATGATGAACCTTGGATCCTTCACGTAGATGGCTCATCAAATCGGCAGGGTAGTGGAGCTGGAATAGTTCTGTATGGACCAAGCGGTGTGAAATTGGAGTATGCGCTACACTTTGAATTCGTGGCATCCAACAACGAAGTAGAATACGAGGCGCTGCTAGCCGAGCTGGACCTTGCAAAGGAGGTGAAAGCCAAGCACATTGTCGTGTGCAGTGACTCTCAGCTCATGGTGAATCAAGTCCTGGGTGAGTACGAAGCTTGCGAACCAACTATGGTAGCATACTTAGCCAAAGTGAGAGACACTCTGCTCAGCTTCCAGTCACACTTCATCTGGCAAATCCCGATATCAGAGAACGCTGAGGCCGATACCCTGTCACGGTTAGCCAGCACGGGAGACAACACCATGAGGATTGTGTATGTAGAAAACTTACTTCGGCCGAGCATTCTCAAGGGGGCAGAGGAGGTCGCTCTCATCGTTCAAGCAGAGCCGAGCTGAATTGATCCACTCACGAGCTTTCTGCTACATGGGGTCCTACCCGCAAACTGTAATGCCACCAGGAGGGTAGAGCGCTAGGCAGCCAAATACGTCATGATAGATGGACGGCTGTACTGAAGGTCCTACACGCTCCCCTACTTGCACTGCTTGCGACCCTCGAAAGTCGAGCTCGTCCTCCATGACACTCGTGAAGGCCTGTGTGGTGAACACTTGGGGGGTAAGGCCTTCACTCAGAAAGCACTACGACAGGGGTACTACTGGCTAACCATGAAGGCATATGCGACCGAGCTTGTCAAAAAATGCGACAAGTGCTAAAAGCACGCTAACATCCACCACCACCCTGCCGCCGACCTGAAATACCTCACCAGCCCATGGCCATTTGCACAATGGGGGATTGACCTACTCGGGCCATTCTCACCAGCAACAGGGCAAAGAAGGTTCCTAGTGGTGGCAGTGGACTATTTCACAAAGTGGATCGAAGCCAAACCTCTCACAACAATCACAGACCGGAACGTGCAGAACTTCTTTTGGAAGAACATAGTGTGTCATTTTGGATTACCTCAGGTACTGATCTCCGACAATGGCAAGCAGTTCGAAGACATCAAGTTCCAAAATTGGTGCCAAGACATGGGAATTCAGCAGAACTTCACCTCGGTGGTGCACCCTCAGGCGAATGGCCAAACGTAAGTTACGAACAGGGCTATCCTTCAATGATTGAAAGTGCACCTAGACCGAGCTAAGGGACTGTGGACGGGCGAGCTACCCAGTGTACTTTGGGCCTACCGTACCACGAAAAGGACTGCCACGGGAGAAACTCCCTTTAACCTTACATACGGCACTAAAGCAGTCATCCCAGCTGAGATTGAAGTCCCCTTGCTGAGACTAGAAGCATATGAAGGCAGAGCAAACGAGGATGAGCTACGTACCAACCTCAACCTGCTAGATGAAGTACGAGACCTCACGTACATTAGGACCGCGGCCTATCAACAAAGGATAGTTCGGTACTATAACGCCAAGGTCAAAAAGCGAACTCTCCGCATTGGCGACATAGTTCTCCGTAAGGTTATGACGCTTGAGCCCGGCGTTGGCAAGCTCGATTTGAACTGGGAAGGACCCTACCTAGTAAAAAGAGTACTCAGAGAAGGAACATACGAACTCGAAACCCTAGAAGGGAAACAAGTACCTTGGGCATGGAATATCGTCAACCTAAGACTATATTACCCGTAAACCACCGAACTGAGTGAACCATGAGTCGCTCCCTTCTAGACTTAGGGCCAATCTGTCGAACTAGCGACAACCTCGGCAAGATGAGGTCCAGTCACCCCCTCAACAGGGACAGACTCCAAGAAAACAGTTTGGAGTGACCACGAGTCACTCCCTCCAGCCTAAGGGTCAATGCGCTAGGTTAACTGAAGACCTCGGCGCTATGCATGACTCTACCGCCTCGCCAGCATAGGCTTAGCATGCCAAAGACCAAAGGCGTCTCGAGAACAGACTTTCTGAGTCCTAGCCTACCTCAATATATGCTACTAGAGGTAAATGCCAACCCAAGCAGGCAGGTCGGGCATGCACCTTACTATGCCTACCTTGGCGTACGTCGCTAAAACCTGATGATCACCCTTACTAAGTGCAAGAAGATAGTTCGGGGTGACAGCGGTAAAAGGTCACTCACCTTAGGAACTGAACTTACTAACTCAACAGCTCGGATAAGGCAAACACTTCGACATAAGTGAATCACACAAGCTCTTAACAAAATATACATATATACTCTCATTTCATAAGTGTAATTTCATTACAGAATCCCAACTACAAAGAAATACAAGTAGCACACAACTATTTGGAAGGCTTATCAGCCTTACTCAGGGCCTCTTCGGGGGCCTCCTCAGGGGTGTCAGCCAAGTCGGTGGTATCGGCCTCCTCGTTGCCACCCTCATCGTCGGAGTCTGGGTCATCCGCGGCCTGGCGGGCCATGTTGTTTGTAATGTTATAGGTGGTGAAGGCACTTATGTCAAGGTCAGGGTGTGCATGCCTTATCCACCACCTGTCGAGCTTAAACCCCCTACGGTAGGCCCGTGACATTACGTCATCAAACCTAGACGACTTGACATAGTTGATGACGGCCTGGGCCTTCGCCTCCCCGAGAGCTCCATTGAAGATCTTGGTCTTCTCCTTGATGTCGGCTTTGATGTACTCCACCTCGTGCTCCAAGGCCCCCTTGGCTTCCTTAAGCCCCTGCACCTCGAGCTGCGAAGCCCTCTAACACGCCTTGAGACTCTCCACCTCGAGCTTCAAGGCTTCTTGACCTGCTCTGAGCCCGTTCACCTCGGCCTTCAGCCTATCCCTCTCGTGGGCCAGCTCGTCCTTCTCTAACAATAGGGCTTCAATAAAGCTCTCCTAGGCAGTAGCACCACTCTCCAGCTAGTGAATCTTGCCCCGAGCTGCCCTTAGCTCAGTGTGAGCCACGCGAGATGACTCCTCAACAGCCAAAGCACGCCTCAAGTGTTTGTCGGATTGAAAGGTCAGTGTGTGCACAGCAGTGTTCACCTGGTAGAAAGAGGTTGGTCGATACAAAAGAAAGAAGAAAGAAAGAAAGGAGAGAGAGAGGTGGCTCTTAGGGAGTGAACTCACCACCATGGCGTGGGTTGCAGCGCGGGCCCCGAGCTGACCAGGGGAGAGTTCGGCCCAATCTACAACCTCCGTAGTGATAACAGCCCTTTTACTTCTTTCAAGGCTGATATCGGGATTCATGATGCTCTCTTCCTCCTCCTGAGTCCCTGAGTTGGATGCCACCGTATCTGCAGCACAATGAGCCAATCCTTCGGAAACCTCGGCAACGGCCCCAGTAGGATTTAGGACTTCAGCAGCAGCCTTGGCTGGCTCAGTGATCGACTCTGCCACCGTGTCAGGCCCCCGAGGTGGTAAATCCCCCTCCAAGTTTATCACTGGAGGACCATCAGGGAACTCGGGCCTCAAAACGGGAGACTGTGGGGGCTTGGGCCCCGAAGAGGGGACTTGCGAAAGATCGGGTTTAGGGGTAGGGGTCCTTGGGGAATCCACACGCACCTTCTTGGCAGCCCGTTTCTTCCTCTTCATCATTTGACGGAGGAGCCTCGGACTGGTAATCCTCTCTTCCTCCATGGGACCTGCAACAGAGCTCGGCGTCAGTAAGCCCGAAGACACTAGGCTGATTAAGCAAAACACTAAAGTAGAAATTGACCTACCCGGGCTCAAACCGGTCTGGATGAGCTTCCCTTCAGTAATGTAGTCCTTGCGATCGAACCCAGCCTGAGCCCATGAGTGAAAGGTTTCCCACGTCTTCCGATTAAGAGCAATGTTGGGAGCTTGAGTGGCCACCCTCCAGTTGGTAAGGAAAAGCCACTCCGTGCTGCTCCGGACTACAAAGTAGTCCCGCTTCCGGGGTAGGACCTTGCTTGGGAACTTGTGAAGCATTTTGAAACCCGGGCTAGGGGACAGATAGTAGGTTTGCCCATGCTTGGGGGGAGTGCCGGGGGCACTCTTTTTTATTAACATGATAGAACAAAGGATATCCGTGTCTAAAGGGAAGTTACGTTCGGAACAGAGGGAGATGGTTCCGACCAAGTTCCGAATAGAGTTGGGGTCGGTGTGATGTTGAAGCGCCTCAACGCCTCGGGAATAAGGTGGTGGAGAGGGAGACGAAGCCCGCCAACAAGTTGTTCCCTAAAGATCATGATCTCATCTGGACTGTGCTCCCAAGGGAAGTTGCCAGTGGGAAGACTATACGAATACTCTTGAGGTAGGTTGAACTGCCAGATGAGGTCCTGAAGCCTCTCCAGTGTCATAACGGATGGACCGAACTAGTCTGGCACCCGACCTCAATGAGAGGTAGACGCCAGTTTACCCGAGGTCACCCGGGTCTCGTGGGAAGGTTGGGTGACAATAGGGTCACCCTGACCCGAGGTACCCACCTCGGGTTCGTCTAAAAGGCTGTCCCCGCTAGACATTGAAGGGAACGAACTAGAAGAAACGGAGAAAGGGAAGCTCAGGGACTCACCGGGAAAAAGACGCAACTGAACTAGAAGACCCAAGCAGAAGACTCCAAACGCGATTTCAAGGCAGACGAAAGATACTTAGTGGCAAAAGAAAATGACCAGGGCCCCCCATTATCTATAGCCGCCAGGCCCAGGCACCGACAGCCACGATCGTAGCGATCTAACAGTCCTCAAGAAAATCGGCTACGAGACTCTCGATGCGAAATCAGTTTAGCGCATTTTTTGGCGTCCACGAAGTCCAGATCGCATGACATCTGCGCATATGTTGTACGCAACCCAAGTTTTTCCTTCTGAACAAACCGGGCACCAGACCGGTCTAGCCAAGCAAGTTGCCCGACAGGGTGGCATGAGTACTGAGCCAAATCCACCCGGCACACCGTGAACTCCTCGTGCTGGGTCACCACCCCCAGCACGGGGAGTGGGAGGCAATTGATGGAGGGCGATTTGGCCCGACCTCGTAGCATGGGGACACGTGTGCGTGACTTGGCTCAAGGAACAGCTCAGCCTGATAGCACAACCGCGACTCAGTGGAAGAGAAACGTCGAGTCCTACGCCATCCACTCGGCGGGTTAAGCGACTTGCCGAGGACTAACACCCGACTAACCTTGACTTTTACCAAGTGTGGGAGGTCCCGAGCTCCTCCCAGGGCCTGAGCTCCCCTCGAGGCCCAAGCTCTTCCTAAGGGTCCCTGAGCTCTCCCTCCCTAAGATGGGAGCGCCCCGATTTTTGGCTAAGTATCTCGAGGGAGAAGCACTACCCCCAACGTAGGTACCTTGGCACCTTGGTGCCAAAACAAACCAGCCCCAAGTAGTATGGTGCACAGAGCCTACCTGACATTCGTACTTGCCGGACCTAGTGGCAGGGCTTTGATCCCTTGCCGGGCGGCGTTCTACCTACCAGGCGGCGTTCTGTTTGTCGTCTCTAAAAAGCATGGCATGTCAGTCAAGTTCGTACCTGGCGATAGTACTCCGTAGCTGCAACCTGTGCCTGCGACACCTGCCCTGGCAGTAACAGCTAGGGCATTGACGGTTATGCCAGATATGACCAAGCTCTGACATAAAAGAACCCCAACTCTCACGAAGTAAAGGTATTGAAGCTTAAGCACTTTGAACACTCTTACTCTCTACTCTCTTTGAGATTTTCTCCAGTTCTAACTTAGCCATCGAAGTGTTACCACCAGGATAACTCCCTGTGAACCCTTCGCTTTCTCCTTCCTCTCAGGTGTCATTCGTTCCAATCAGAAGCCAGGTCATAGCTAGCTAGGAGTGCCCAAATTGTGCAGCATCACTCTTCTCATTTTCTTCGCTGAAACTACCAGAACAACTAAAATTGTTGGAATGACAGATGATAACCGGATCTCAGATCTGAGGATCTGGAGCAACCGACACCTGGGTCTCCATTTCTTATGAATTCATGGTCATCAAAGTCGATGTCGTCTACACCAAGTCCTTTAAGACCAAAACTATACTCATCATCCCTGCCAAACCACAAACCAGAACCCGTTCTAGAAAATGTCAACAAGTACCTCGACAATTCTTTGATTAATTATGAATTCCTCTTCCTCATTGTTGCAATTTCTACAAATGACCATCATTGAAAAACCCAGAAATCGAATTAGCTAAAAGCCTTCTAACTCTATGAACTAGGAATACAGAGGTTGTCGGTGAAAGAACTTTCGACATCTAGCATAAATTAGAGGAAGAGTATGATATTAAAGATTGGTTATCAAATCCTGTGCCAAATAAGCGTGGAACCTACCAAAGGGGATGCCTACTCTCGAATTGACTTTGGGCCTTCTGGTATATATGCCATGAAGATGTCTCAGCATGCCTATAAGCAAGGATCTAGGACAGAAATGGGTTCTAGAGCGGTTTCTGGAATGGGTTCTGGAAAGTACTTGGTTGTCGCCTCCCCATCTCACAAATGAATCCCCTTCCCTTCGTCCTCTTCCCTCTGCTTGAATCAGATCTGAGAGTTGCAGATGAATCCCCTTCCCTTCGCTCGAAGCAGATGAATTCTTCTCAAACAATGGTTACACTGTCTATGGCCTGAGGGAGAATCAATATTTTATGGGTAAGGGGAATTGGATGTGGAGGGGGTTAACGCAGCAGCTGGTTCAAGACTGAATCACTTTGGTTTCCTAAAAGGAAGAAGATAATAAGGGTAAAATTGGGTTTTAAAAAAAAATTATATGTCACCTATATACGAAGTTAACATAATATTAACGGATGCAAACAGTAGGGGTACACTTGGTCAATTAGCTACACCATAAGGGTAATTTAAGAAATTTACCCATTTTTTAAACTACCTTATGGGTTAGCTAATTGACTAAGTGTATCCTTATTGTTTAAAAATTGACTAACGCTACCCTTACAATTGACTAATACTTCCCTTACTATTAGCATTCAAATGTGTATCACATGACTGTTATAACTTCAAAAAATACCCAATGTGCCCTTATCATAACTTCCAATATCGGCACCAGCACCAACACCGGTTCCGACGGAATATCTCATTGTCCCCTTTGGCACCAACTCTGACGCACTGGCACTAACATCTCCAGCACTGGCATCCAAAACTAGATATGGATGTTTAGGCAATGACTTGTCAATCTATGAGTGTAATTTCTCTACTCTCAACTCTGGTTTTCTCTCAAAAATCATCATTCACCAAAACCAATCATTGTTGATCTAGATTCTTCCTATGCATGGAGGCAGTTGTGATTAGTGAGCTTGGTGTGCCTAGTGAGGCATTTCAAAGGGAGAATAGTATGGAAGAACTTCTGGGCGGAAATAACATATAAGTCTCGATTTTCTTAGGGGTTTAAGAATTGGACGAGATGAAGAAACGGTTGAAGGAGATGGAAGAAGAAGAAGCTACTCTTTGTGAGGTGTAGGCTAAAGTCGAGAGAGGGGCCACCGACAGAACCACCTATATTCTTATCCATCCTAGTTCAATCAGTCCTTCCAAGGCCAAACTCATCAGAGCCTTCCAAGACAAAGGAGCCATCATCCTACATAGTACCATGGATGATCGTGATTTAATGGAGAAGACATTAAAAGATCACAAAATTGATGTGGCGATATCAGTCGTAGGAGGGGAGAGCATCTTAGGCCAACTCACCCTCATCAACGCCATTAGCTCCGTCGGAACCATTAAGAGATTTCTGCCATCTGAGTTCAGGCATGACATAGATAGAGAAGCTATTAATAGTGAATAAGTGGGACAAATCGGAGCTCCTTTAGTTTTCTTTTAATTTAAGGGCATGCCTTCCTCCTCTTTTCAAGTCCAGCCTCCAGGAAGAAGAGGCCCATATTCTTCAAGAGCAGGACCAACAACATCAGACAAGCGTCTCTTATTGTGTCAACATCTTAATACCCACCAAGCACCTTGTCGTGCTCATCACCTTCTAGATCTTTAGTTCATTTCCTTTCTCGTCAACATCTCAATACCCACCAAGCACCTCGTCATGGTCATCACCTTCTAGATCTTTAGTTCATTTCCTTTCTCTTTGTTTTGTTCTTGATGAGAATAAAATCTATCATATTTTATCCCCTAATATTCTGTATTTTATACTGAATTAGTACTTAATTAGACTCATATTTCTTGTATTTTGATTCAGGGCATGAAAGAAGGCATCAGGAGCAAAGAAAGACAAATTGGATGATTTTTCACAGTTTCAACATCGTTTAGTAATATGGGCCTAACTCGCGTATCCAAACTCCGATTGGGCTGATTCAAGACTCACTAGAAAAATAAGAGAAAAATCCACAACTTTCATGTTTTAAGCTTTCACAGATTCAGCCTAAATCGAAGTCAATTCTGGGCCTGAAGTCGGGGCAAATTCATAGGAAGGCCCAATCCGCAGTTAAAGCCCAACTTGCAGAAAAACCTGGCTGAAGCCCAATTCGCAGAGGAGATTTAATACGAATCCAAGAACAAGAAACTAAGAGGAGTCCTTCTAGATCTAAATTTTTGATGTAATCTTAGAAAGATAAAGGGATTGAGTTCATTAGATAAAGAGATAAGAGTAGGATTAGAATAGGACTTTCTATTCTTGTAAGATAAACTTCAAGAGGAAGTAGGAGACCACCCCCTCCCCTTTAAGCTATATAAAGGGGGGGGTGGACTAGTTTGAAGCATCACTCAATCTCTAGAGGGAATCAAGAAGCAAGGAGCAATCAGTCAAGAAAGGATCAAGAATTTAAGAAACTTCAAGAAGAAGAGGAGATCTCAACACCATGGGCGAATCCAAGAGCTCTTTCTTTCCCTTTGTTTGCTTTAATTATTCTATAATGAACTGATTTGTTTCTTGCTAGGGCTAAGGAAAGCCTAATCATGTTAATGAATATATTTTTATCTTTATGATTTATCAAAGATTTTGATTTTCATATAGTCTATGAATTATTGTGCTTAATGCAATTAAGAGCTTGGCCACCTCTTAATTGATTTGAGTTATGTGAATGAATCGATAGGGGAATTCACATAATTGACTAAATAATTCATAGTGTGAATTGAATGGTATATAGAGATATATATACATGATTCATCTGAATTTAATGGTTTTCTTGGACTTAATGCACTCCCATCTTGAGAGCTCTACTCGAGAGATCGAAGGGCTACCTGATGGGCGTAGGTTTAGTATATCTCGAGTGAGAATATTAAATAACATTGGAAAGACCTCAGCTTATGGGAATGACAAATAATCTTGGTTAATTGAGTCCATTAATATTCATTACATTGGTTAGGTGGACCAAAAGCCTTAGCGATTTCATCCATTGCCTATTCGGTTAGTGATTACCTTTATTTCTATTATCTTTCTCTAGTTTTTATTTTCAGTAGATCTTGCTCAAATCTGAAATTCGATTGTCCAGATAATTAGGGAAGACGATGGTCCTAATACTTATTTTGTTAAATCCCTGTGGGAACGATATTTTTATACTACTTGATAACTAGTGCACTTGCTAGGGTTATATATTTATAGCTATCAGTTCTAATTGGAAAAGGAGACACCATCATCGAGGCATCTGCTTCGCTTGGTCATGCCCGTCACTCACCTTTGAAGCATCTGGGTGTGACTGGTGAGGCGTTTTGAAAGGGCAAATTTTTCTGCCAAAGGGAGAAGGGGAGTTCCTCCTATCAGAGGGGTAAAATTTCCCCTTCTCTCTGTTTTATTTTGAAAATTTGAAGAAGAATAAAGGGTAAAAATAGTCTTTTCATCTTTTTGTTAACGGATGCTAATGGTAAAGGAAGTATTAGTCAATTGTCATAAACAATACGGGTAGCATTAGTCAATTTTCAAATAGTAAGGGTACCCTTAGTCAATTAGCTAAACCATAAGGATAGTTTAAGAAATTTACCCAATATATAAATATCGAAGAACACTGAATCCTACTAGGTTATTACTAGGGAAAATTCTGGATTAACACTTGTAATTTGGGCTTAGTGCCACTTTGCTCCTCGAATTTTAAAATGCAACAATTTAACATTCGAACTTTCAAAACGTGTCAATCTAGTACCTATCGTTGATCAACTGTTAATCAACCGTTAAATGATTTTAAAAATTACACAAATCCAGTACCTATCGTTGATCAATTGTCTTTATCAACCATCCAAACAATGACAAAAAATTTAACAATCCTAAATCCTTGTCTCCTTTATTCAAGAAAGTTGGGGTCCAGAATGCCCACTGAGACGTGACCCAACTTTCTTGAATAGAAGAAGCAAGGATTTGAGATTATTAATTTTTTGTCAACGTTTGGATGGTTAATAAAGAAAATTAGATGACACCCAAAGGGCATTTGTGTCTTCCTCAAATGCCACTTAACAGTTGGTTAACAGTAGGTACTGAATTGACACGTTTTGAAAGTTTGGGTATTGAATTGTTGTATTTTAAAGTTTGGGGACCAAAGTGGCACTAGGCCCAAAGTACAGGGTACTAATCGGGAATTTTCCCTTATTACTGAGTTTCTAACCCGATACCACTATTGGTCAAACCATCAAACAACCTGTTCTTGCCGCCAGTGGAGAAATGTCTCTCATCTCTCTTCGGCCCACTTGAGTTGTCTATCCGGGCAAAAATTTTGAAGGCCCAGAAATATTAAAAATGTAAGAAATAAGGTGAATTACTTAGATATACACTTCCATAGTTTCATTTTAGTTTTTTTTTTCACTACAATTGAACTTCTAATCAATTAAAAATTGGGAAATACATTGAGGGGGCTAGTTCGACTTTGGTCAGGGAAGTTTCCATACTCTCATTGTTCGCGCAGATTGAGGACGTGCCACGCGTCTTTTGGTTCATGCAGTGGCTTAATGCATGCGAAGCTCATTAAGGAAGTTTGTCCTTCTGCTGTTAGCTTTTCATCGGATCCATTCCACTTCCCACTCAAAACTCGCCAATCTCTGTCCTTGCTTGATAAACCAAACCCTATTCACTCTCATTCTCTCCTTCTCCAACTGGCGGCAACCAACATCCATCACCAATGACTGTTAACACCAATGACTAGAGAAAAGCCTCAATTATTTTGTTCATTTATTTTTTTCTTCCCCCAAAATTGCATCTTTGCCATGAAAGATGAACTCAATCCAATCTGATATATAGCTCTTGTAAAACAAATTTTTGGGGTCCATGGATGAAAAGAAATGAATAAACAAAAAATGAATGAAAAAATGAATTGAGTTTATCTTTCATGGCAAAGATGCAATGTTTGGGGAAGAAAAAATGAATGAACAAAATACCTAAGGTTTTTCTTTGGTTGCCGGTATTAATAGTCACCGGTGATGGCTATTGGTCACCATCGATTGAGAGAGAGAGAGAGAGAGAGAGAGAGAGAGAGAGAGAGAATGAGAGTGAACGGGGTTTAGTTTATCAAGCGAGGGCAAAGATTGGAAAATCTCAAGCGAGAAGTCAAATGGATCCAATGAAAAGCTAAAGGTGGAAGGATAAACTCCGTTTAATGAGCTTCGCATGCATTAAGCCACTGCACAAACCAAAAGATGCATGGCGCATCCTCAATCTACACAAACAGTGTGAGGATGGAAACTGCTTTGACCAAAGCCGAACTCTGGGGGGTAAATCTAACCACTCATGAGATAAAGAAGATGAAAGTGCAAAAGCCACAAGAGTGTGGGCACAAATATTATTCCCACAATGTATAAATTGAAATTTAAGGGTGTGTTTGGTTCATGGACAAGACCGGAATCGAAATCAGATTCCCCATGAAATAGAACCAGAATCACCTATTCCTGGCACCTATTTGGTTCAGTCAGGAATCGACATCGAATTCCAATTGTTGCTATTTGGTACAACTAGAAGCTAAAGGTGGAAGGATAAACTCCGTTTAATGAGCTTCGCATGCATTAAGCCACCGCACAAACCAAAAGATGCATGGCGCATCCTCAATCTACATGAACAGTGTGAGGATGGAAATTGCCCTGACCAAAGCTGAACTCTGGGGGGTGAGTCTAACTACTCATGAGATAAAGAAGATGAAAGTGCAAAAGCCACAAGAGTGTGGGCACAAATATTATTCCCACAATGTATAAATTGAAATTTAAGGGTGTCTTTGGTTCATGGACAGTACCGAAATCGAAATTAGATTCCCCATGAAATAGAACCAGAATCACCTATTCCTGGCACCTATTTGGTTCAGTCGGGAATTGGCATTGGATTCCAATTGTGGCTATTTGGTACAACTAGAAGCTAAAGGTGGAAGGATAAACTCCGTTTAATGAGCTTCGCATGCATTAAGCCACAGCACAAACCAAAAGATGCATGGCGCATCCTCAATCTACACGAACAATGTGAGGATGGAAACTACCCTAACCAAAGCCGAACTCTGGGGGGTGAGTCTAACCACTCATGAGATAAAGAAGATGAAAGTGCAAAAGCCACAAGAGTGCGGGCACAAATATTATTCCCACAATGTATAAATTGAAATTTAAGGGTGTGTTTGGTTCATGGATAGGACCGAAATCGAAATCAGATTCCCCATGAAATAGAATCAGAATCACCTATTCCTGGCACCTATTTGGTTTAGTCAGGAATCGGCATCGAATTCCAATTGTTGTTGTTTGGTACAACTAGAAGCTAAAGGTGGAAGGATAAATTCCGTTTAATGAACTTCGCATGCATTGAGCCACCACACAAACCAAAAGATGCATGGTGCATCCTCAATCTACACGAACAGTGTGAGGATGGAAACTACCCTGACCAAAGCTGAACTCTAGGGGGTGAGTCTAACCACTCATGAGATAAAGAAGATGAAAGTGCAAAAGCCACAAGAGTGTGGGCACAAATATTATTCCCACAATGTATAAATTGAAATTTAAGGGTGTGTTTGGTTCATGGACAGGACCGGAATTGAAATCAGATTCCCCATGAAATAGAACCGGAATCACCTATTCCTGACACCTATTTGGTTTAGTCAGGAATCGACATCGGATTCCAATTGTTGCTGTTTGGTACAACTAGAAGCTAAAGGTGGAAGGATAAACTCCATTTAATGAGCTTCGCATGCATTAAGCCACCGCACAAACCAAAAGATGCATGGCGCATCCTCAATCTACACGAACAGTGT
Organism: Nelumbo lutea; assembly: GCF_056320005.1. Lineage (NCBI taxonomy): Eukaryota > Viridiplantae > Streptophyta > Magnoliopsida > Proteales > Nelumbonaceae > Nelumbo > Nelumbo lutea. Next base: position 62,560,173 of record NC_142686.1, on the reverse strand, counting down.
GGGGATGGAAACTGCCCTGACCAAAGCCGAACTTTGGGGGGTGAGTCTAACCACTCATGAGATAAAGAAGATGAAAGTGCAAAAGCCACAATAGTGTGGGCACAAATATTATTCCCACAATGTATAAATTGAAATTTAAGGGTGTGTTAGGTTCATGGATAGGACCGGAATCGAAATCAGATTCCCCATGAAATAGAACCGAGATCACCTATTCCTGGCACCTATTTGGTTTAGTCAGAAATCGGCATTGGATTCCATTTGTTGTGGCACAATTGGAATGATTAGAATGTCAAATTTAGTGAAATTCACTTCTTATTGGCTAGAAATCAATTCGAACAAGTGCAATACATCATTGATAGTCTGAGCTTGGCCAAAATATGAAAATGTTATTAAAATAACAAATGTGAGCCTCGACCAATCTTAACACCTTTAGGCTTTGTTTGGGAAGAGTGCAAATAAAAATATGTTTGGTGTAAAACCTTGTATATGATGGTTTAAGCTTGGAATTTTGTCAAAATTCTAATGGACCCAACCCAAATCCCGAGCCCAAAACAGTCTAAACTGTTGACTTGGGCCAACTCGACTTGCACCCTTAGCCGAGATAGGTAATTGGAGAAGGAATTCATGTAAATCTATCTATACTATTGTAAAATGTGGGAATAACTCCCTATGGCTTTTAGACTTTTTTCTTAACTAAAATACCCCTTTCTTGAAATTGATCCCTTTATATTATAAGGGCAAAAGTTGTAATTGGAATACTACTATTCAATTCATTCTATTCTCTCTCTCCCTCTCTCATTAAGTTCCATATTTAAGGTATAAAATCCCATATTTTCTCATGAAATTCTATATTTAATGTATCTTTGTTTTTAAATTATACTAATTAAATCCATAAGCAATTCAACCTTTGGGGTCAAACAAGTCAACCCATGATGCCATAATTAAATATTATGACAAAAAAGATAAAAAAGACAAATATAAAGTTCCACAAGTCAACCCATTTTTCCTCATTAAGTTCCATAAGAAGCTTTTTTACTAATGATGGAAATGAAATACAAAATTTAAAACTAACTCTTAAATGAAACCACTTTTCTATTTAAGTGGTGGGTTAATGGTCCAACGATTTGGGTAAAATGGGTCCACCCATGATAGATATTATGATTAAATAATAAAATTTTTAAAAATATACAACATACAAAAAATTAAAAAAAAACTTAAACATATATATTTCTAGCTAATATTATATAAGAAATTATGAATCATATTATTAAATAAAAACAAGTGTGAAGAAGAATTATTTTTGTTAATGATATAAGTGTAATATAACATCTAAAACTGATCTAGAAATGAAACAATTTCCCTATCTAGGTGGTAGGGCAACCGTCAAACCTTCTCAATAAATTGGGTTAACTAGAGGTGTCGTAATTAAATAATAAATATTTAAATAAAGATAGAAATACAAAATATGAAAATAGTACATAAATTTTGTAGAAAAGTAGAGTGCATATATTATATTATATATTTATCATATTAAACAAAAATAAGTGTAAAAAATAAGATATGTTTTTAATAATGATGGAAATAGAATACAAAATGTAAAATCAAGCCAAAAGAAAAACTGTTTTTCCATCCATGTTGTGGGTTAGTAGTTCAATCATCTAGGTCAAATAGGTTAGCGCATGATGCCATAATTAAATAATAAAAATTTAAAAATAGATAGAAATACAATAAATTGTAAAAAACATAGAAATTTTGTAGAGAACTAGGACCACATTTCTAATATTATATGTTCATTGTACTAAAAATGTGTAATAAATGAATATTTTTTATTATTGATGGAAGTGGAATACAAAACTAGTAAAAATAGAATTAATGTCTAACATGCGACTCCACTACTAGGTTAAGCGGTTAAGCGGTTCAGTGGTTCAATTAGCTAGGTCACCGTGTTGTTGATTAAATTGATGGCTTTTTACAAGCAAGGAACTTGCGCATAAATGAACCTAAAATCCTAGTGAGGTGATACGTCAACCAATCAAACCAATTGATTTGATTATAGGATAAAAAAGCATTGATAAAAGACAAATGCTCTAGAAATCAATTGGAATGCAATTTCCCTCCATGTTAGACAAGCCGATTTATATATTATATATTTATCATATTAAATAAAAATATGCATTAAAAATGATAACTTTTGTTGTTAATGAAGGAAACGACTAAAATGCAAAGAAAAAAAAGGAAAAATTAATGTTTTGTCCATAGCCCACATGGCCCATTAACTTGGTCAAACAAGTTAGCGGTTTAACCAATAAAATCATATGGTTGTTAACCAAGCCAATCTTTTCTTTTTCTTTTTTTTTTTCTTTCTTTTTTATGTTTATTTTTTTCGCAACAAGTGATTTGAGCAGAAACATAGTTCTGATTTCTAAATATATTGGGTGACATGTCAATATCAATTTGACTATCCAATTCAACTGCAAGTTGAAAACATTGTATAAACTACAAGTCAAAAGATTTGATGCTCGGTTTGGAAATTGTCACCTACAATGTATACATTTACTAATACTATTATAAAAAGATAAGTCCATAATGTGAAACTTTCAGTTGACCAAAATACCCCTATTTTGAATTTGGTCCCTCTTTAATTGTGAGAGCAAAAGATGTAATTTGAACTATTACTTTTCACCTTGTTCAATTTCCCCTCATTAAGTCTTTTATTTAAGATATTAACTCCTATTATCATTTATTGAATCCTATTCTTGATTACCATACCCTTGCTTTTGAATTATGTCCTCTTTGATCATGGTGACAAAAAATGTAATTTGAGGCCATGTTTGGTTCACTGCTTTGAGCCTCATTCTCTTATTTCTTCCTCATTTTAGGCAATGATGGGCAAGAATGAATTACATTAGAGTGTTTGGTTCTAAAATTCTTGTAAAGGGCCACATTCTTTTTAGAATGAAAAATCAGCTTCATAGCACAAAAATTGAGTAGCTTGCAACATGAAAAATAATCATGCCCCATCTTGCTCATTTCATTCTTTAAGGAAACTCTGCCTACAAAATTGTTGCCATATACTTTTGTGAAATCGCTTTTACAAAAACACTTTTATAAAAATACTTTTACATGAAAGCACTTTTATGAATCCACTTTTACAAAAGCACTTTTATGAAAGTACTTTTATATGAAAGCACTTTTATGGAAGTACTTTTATGAAAGCACTTTTTTGGAAGTACTTTTTACAAAAATACTTATATAAAAGCACTTTTATGAAAGTACTTTTATAAAAACACTTTTACGAAAGCACTTTTATAAAATCATTTTTATGATAGAACTATAAAAGCACTTTTACGAAAGCACTATTACAAAAGTACTTATACAAAAGCACTTTTATAAAATCACTTTTATGGAGTACTTTTATGAAAATACTTTTATAAAAGCACTTTTATGGAAGTACTTTTATGAAAGTACTTTTATAAAGGTACTTTTACAAAATCACTTTTTTAAAACTTTTAGGAAAGCACTTTTATAAAAGGACTTTTGTGAAAGTACTTTTACAAAAGTACTTTTATAGAAGTACTTTTACAAAAGCACTTTTATGGAAGTACTTTTACAAAAGCACTTTTAGGAAAGCACTTTTATAAAAGGACTTTTACAAAAGTATTTTTACAAAAGCACTTTTATGGAAGTACTTTTATGAAAGCACTTTTACAAAAGTACTTTTATGAAAGCTATTTTATGGAAGTACTTTTACAAAAACACTTTTAGGAAATTACTTTTATAAAAACACTTTTACAAAAGCACTTTTATTAAAGCACTTTTGAGAAAGTACTTTTATTAAAGCACTTTAGTGAAAGTACTTTTACAAAAACATCTATGCCAAGTGGTAAACATTAATTGTTGGAGACTTGGGCTGGTGGTTTGTGAATACTGACACGATTTTTTTTTTTGAAGAATGAAAATGAGCAACATAGGACATTTGTTAGTATGAAAAGAATTCATTTTTAGGAAAAAAGTGTTTGGTTTATAGCAATATTTTCTCATTCTGCCTATTTTTACCAATTCTTTTCCATTTTAGAATTTCATCTTGCGTAAGAATGAGAAAGAATGAGAGTTGAACCAAACATGACCTGAACTAACACATTTTACCTTATTCAATTTCATCTCATTAAGTCTCATATTTAATGTATTAAGCCCCATTCTCTCTCATTGAATCATATATTTAAGCTATTTTTGTCTCACCAATAAATTCTATTAATATCTATATCTGATACTTTTAACAATATAAAACTCATGTTTTTAAAAACTAACCCAAAAATAAAATTATTCTTCCATCTTGGTGGTGGATTAGAAATTCAACCATTTGAGTCAAATGAGTCAACCCATGAAGTCATAGTTAAATTATAAATCTTTTAAAATATAAATGGTTATAAATTAAAATTACAAAAAAATGAAGAAATAATTTAGTACATCTTTAATATTTTATATTAAACGTATTAAATAAAAATAAGTGTGGTAAACAAAATTCAAAACCAAGCCAAAAAAGAAGTTTTCGTATTTGGTGGAGGTCAACAGTTCAACCTTTTGGGTTAAATGTGTCAAACCTTTGTGCTTGAATTAAATATAAAAACATAAAAGATATGAAAAATGCAAATATTGAATAATATGTTATATATTAATCATATTTAAAAATAAATGTAAGACACAAGAATTGTTTTTAGTGATGATGAAAATGATATACAAAATTTATAATTGACCAAAATATGAAGTTGTTTTCCTATTTGGTGGTGGATCAATAGTTTAACAAATAAAAACACAAAAAAATTATAAAAAGATATTTTGCAGAATACATTTAGGCACATGTCTAATATTTTATATTAATCATATTAAAGAAAAATAAGGATGACAAACAAAAATTATTTTATTGATGATAGAAATTAAATACAAAATTTAAAACCAACCTAAAAGTGAACTTGTTTTCCTATTTGGTGATAAGCTAATAGATCAATCTTTTAGGTTAAATGCATCAACTCTAAATGTCATAATTAAATATAAAAGTTGAAGAAGATAAAAATATAAAATAATTACAAAAAATACATATTTTTATCAATAAAAAATAAAAAAAATACATAAACTTTGTAAAATACATTTGGACAATATCTTTATTAATATATATATATATATATATATATATCATATTAAATTAAAATACATGTGATATATAAGAATTATATTAATATGAATAAGAATATAATTAATTGTAGAAAAATTTGACAATATATTATTACCAACATCATTATCATCATCCACACTTATCCCGCCCATATTTATAGGTAGTTGGGATCTTTTGCCAATAAAATACGTTCCAACCCAAGTTCAGCTTCTTCGAACACCCTTTACAGCCTTTGGGAATATCTCCCTACTTGTATGCTTTATTTCATGAGGAGATATTCCCAATGCAAGGTTGGGAGAGGTTGTTTAAATAGAGTGAGCACTGACTTACACTGAATGAAGCCTAACGCTTCCAACCCGCTACCAACTAGATCTAACACGGCAGATTTATTAATCATATTTAAAAATAAATGTAAGACAAGAATTGTTTAAATGTGCGGTGTGAGATCATGTTGGTGCAGTGTTGGAACGTGTTCTAAGGCGAAAGTGCGAAATAGGTCGCGTTGTCCTAATCCACGAGAAGGTTGAAACTTGAAACACCTCCCACGTGTTGATTGGTGCAAAGCGTAAACCATTAACGGTTAACGCCTCGTTGTTGTCCATGGTTGCTCACAACGCGAATCAAATAGTCAACGCCCAACGGATATGCGTCAATCTCTCTCTCTTTCTCTCTCTTTCTCTCTCTCTCTCTCTCTCTCTCTCTTTCTCTCTCTTATGACTGTTATCTGGTCGGACATCGGCAGAAAGACCGCTGACCTCGGCCTCCTTTTAGTCCCGTTCACTCTGCCTCTCCCGTTTGCTTCTTAACGAAATAAGGGAGAATAAGAAAGAGAGAAAACGGAAGGGAAGAGAAGCCGCTAATAGATTTCGAGTCTCTGAATCAGATCGATCGGAGATCTGAGGACATTTCTGATCGATCTGTTCTCCTTCCGCTCCAGCAAAGATGAATATATTCAGATTAGCGGGGGACATGACCCATCTCGCCAGCGTTCTCGTCCTACTCCTCAAGATCCACACCATTAAATCCTGCGCTGGTGCTCTCTTTTTCCTTTCATGAATTTGCTTGATTTCATTGCCATTTTGAATGTTTTATTGATTAATGGCTTCGCATCCCCTGAAACAAGATGGGATTTTTGGCTTTGGCTGAATTTTTTTTTTTTTTTTTGTTTTTTTTGCGAGGTACTAGGGTGTTGGAAACATTGGCATTCTATTATTCTTTTCTCTTCTTTTATTTTTCTTTGCCTCGGATCTGCGTAATATAAATTTATAGAAGCACATTTGTAATAATTATGCGGGGTTGTGTAAGAATTTGGAACCTTTCATACTACTGCTCCAAGGGCAGCGACCTTGGTGGTGTCCGATAGTCTGGGTTAGAGTGAGTGATACAAACAGCTAATTGAGGTTACTGTAATGGGCTTGATCAACCTGGAACAAGGCAAAAAAGTCCTCAACTTGTTTGTGATTTGGCTAAGGTTTACCCATTGAAATAATCTGGACAGAACTGAAGAGAGTTTAACGTTAAACTGTTTAAATAATCAAGAAAACAAGTAAGAACAGAACCAGGGAGGTTAAGAGATATAAAATGTTGGTTAGAGGTTTAAACTGTTTAAATAATCTCTAATGTTATAAGAGGATTTTTACAGCCTAGAAGCATAAGAAATAAAGAGAAAAGGGTGGGGTGGGTGAGAGAATAAAGCGAAAATAAACAGAGTTCTATGCAATGGAAATAAAGGTAAGACCAGAACAAATTTAAGACAAGCAAGGATAAAGAAGAGCCTAATAAAATCAATCTCATTTTCTCTAGAAAAAACTCTTCGCTCGTTCATTCAATTAATGCTCAAAACAGTGTTTTCATTGGTTTATGTAGAGGATGCAAATGTCTCTCTTGAGACCTTTTGCACCTGCAAAATGTTTATTTGCCTTAACAATGAAACCAAAAGAAGAAATATCAAATACTTGCTAGAAAGTGAATCTTCTAGATCCTCTAAATATTCAGAATATCTTGAAAATCCAATAAAATCTGGAAAAGACTTGACTACTATGAGGTTCTTAAGATTTGATTGAGATTGAATCTTTTGAATATTGTACAGGGTCCACATGAGTTGATCACCAGCTTCTTGGGATGCTGAAATAGGCTCAATGTTGTGGACCTTTGAATCAACTCAACAATTTATTAGGCTTGGGCTCATTGGGCAATATTTTTAGGCCAATGGATTTCAGTTGGTTTCACAGGATTTTTCATTTGTGAAAGTTTGATACTAGTTCATCATGAGAGCCACTAGAAGGCCAATACAGATCTAGAAGAAGCTATGGATTTGACTTCCCATTTCTCAAACTCTGACTTTTTATCAAATTCCTTGTCAGATAGGGAAAGTTAAATAGCATTGGCACATTCCTTGTGTCATTTAAGATTCGAAGTTATGAATAGACCTTGGCTGTTTTAATTCCATGTGGTAATTCAACCCAATTCTCTTTCCATCCCACTTTTAGGCTATGTTTGGTTTGAAGGAAAAAGTAGGGAAACCTTTACAAATCTTGTATAGGTTATCCCATCTTTCCCTTCCTTTCCCTACTTTTTCCTTCAAACCAAACACAGCCTTAATTCACACAAACACAGGAAATGGAGTTTAGTGACCCTGATTAGGGAGTTTATTGTACCTCTGAGGTTCTGATTTTATCCATATTATTACAACCAAAGAAAGATTGTTGATCTGTTATTGGTAGAAAAGATATTTTAAATGTTGAAGGGGGAAAAATGTGGTTCCTTTCTAATGGCTAGCCTAGTGAGCAAAGGGATCAGTGATATTGAATTGGTTAATGGTGCACCCAGACTTTCAAGTTGTGGCTCAGTTGTCATGTATATCAGACTTTTTGTCTTCTTTGTCAAAGATGTTTAAGGTGCTTGTTTTTATGCTTTTTATTATGTGCAAGTCATTTTGTTTTCTCAAATGTGTCTCCTAATTACCTTCTTTATTGCCTTTTGTTCTTCCTTTTTCCTCAATAATTTTTTTGATTTACTATTAGAAAAAGCATGGAAGCTGATTCAGAAAACATTGATTTCCAATTGAAAGGCTTCTTCTATTCATACATTATCTTCATGTTGTTTTAGTAAAAAAATGTATCCTCAGGTCATTGTATGACTGTACTTAACAGTTCTCACACCACATAATAGATGTCTATCTAATGGTTTCTCAAATCATATGCAGGCATTTCTTTGAAGACTCAAGAACTCTATGCTATTGTTTTTTCTGCTCGGTACTTGGATATTTTTACTGATTTTATCTCACTATATAATACCATCATGAAATTAATCTTCCTCGGGAGCTCGTTTTTAATTGTCTGGTACATGAGGCGACACAAAATTGTTCGTAGATCATATGATAGAGAGCAAGACACTTTTCGCCACTTTTTTCTCATACTGCCATGCCTACTTTTAGCCCTATTTATTCATGAGAAGTTCACCATTAAGGAGGTAACTGCATGCCTTTGCTTTAGGGGATACTTGTGTTTTCAGTGACCTTAATAGTAATGTATACTTATCATTTTCCTTAGTTTTAAGACAATAGTGCATCTTGATACTTGTGAAATTTGTATTATATGTTTGTTTTAACTGATGACCCCTCTTTTTTACTTTTCAACATGGATCCAGGTAATATGGACTTTTTCATTATATCTGGAGGCTGTTGCCATACTTCCTCAGCTGGTATTATTGCAGAGAACTAGGAATATTGACAACCTGACAGGGCAATATGTTTTTCTTCTTGGGTAAACTACTATCTCCAAATTTTCTCAAGTTGTTTTACCAATTTCACTGAGTACCGCAAAATCTAATTAGTAGATGACTACATTCTCTTAAAAAGGGTTGGTTGGGTAAATATGCTACGCTCGCCCTTGATTGGTGAATGCTGTATGCCTATCAAGACATATGGCCAACATAATTTGTGATGACTACATGCTCATCTGCTGCATCTTCTTCTACTAATACATTAAGAGCCAAACAAATTTGTCAAAAGATAATCTGATTAGTTTGTCTTCACTTCACATATTTCATTATATCACAGGTTTATGCTTGGTTATGTCATGAATTGCACATTCATTCCAAAAGAATGCTGTCAATTTCAGGGCAGAATTCCTTGCCCTCCTTCAAGGACTAAAATTATCTTATTCTTCAAGTTGGACTCAACTGATGGTTGAAGGGGACCATCAAATAGTGGTTAGTTGGCTTGTATCAATGGAAAAAGGTTGCTGTCCCTTTTTTTTATCAGCAACACAGAAAAAAATTTCATTAATTATGAGAGAAACATGATTACAAAAAGAAGTTGTGAAAAGAACCAGCTATAGAAGCTGTTCCAAATCAGTACTACATTTGAGCCCAAAACATATGCGTTCTATGTACCCCTTGCTTGGCTAAGCTATCTGCCAAGCTATAGCTGTCCCCTTAGATGCTTAGAGGAGCAAAAACTTGGTTTCCAAATTTCTCATTTAGCAAGAAATGATGTGGTCAGAAATAAATTAATGTTCAATGGGTCATACCCCTATAGTGTAGACCTGTATCCAACACCTTGTTTGCTTGCTCTTTCATGTACCACATTTTTAAATCCAAAAGCTACTATGCGACTGACTGCACCTTTTTAGTAATTTCTGTGTTTCTTGATGCAGTGCATACCGGGCATTGTATATAGTCAATTGGGTTTATCGTTACTTTACTGAGCCACACTATGTACACCGGATAAGTAGGATTTTCTCTCTCTCTCTCTCTTTCTTTCTCTCTCTGTATTTGTTATATATAGTTCATGTACTTAGGCTCAGTTTGGAAAGAGTACAAATAAAAATGTGTACAGTGCAAATACATATAAAATACAAGGTTTTGCACTATACATACTTGTATTTGTACTCCTTCCAAACTGAGCCTCAAGTACAGATAGATACTGTACAAATATGCATTGTTCTGTCTGTATGTTTGCATGAAGCTGAATAATGGTATCATATCCTTGATTTTACCTTCAATAGGTGCTTGGTGTTTTTTTTTTTTTTTTTTTTTTCAATTTGTAATTTGTTGTCATCATTAAGACCTAACAGTCCTGTTAACAACCTTAAACAAAAAAATTACACTGTTCTCTGACTTACTTCATGTCTACTTGAAGTTGATGGATGAATTTGCTACTAATTTTCCATCCAAAGGGAAGGTATAATTGGATGGTGTCTGAACAATGCCATTTCTTTGGCACTGATATTCAGGGAATACTCAACATATAGAAGTCAACAAGTTCATATGATACTAGCCACAGCGATGTCAATTTATTAATTTATTTTTTGTTTTCTTGGATTCATACATAATGGCTATTTTGGTTTTGCAGCTTGGATATCTGGGCTTATTCAGACATTACTATATGCAGATTTCTTCTATTATTACTTCCAAAGGTAAATTGGTCCTATCTTATTCACCAATGTATTATTTAAAGATATGTAGTAATGCTTGCACAGAAATATGGATTGACTTTTTAATTTATGCTTTGCAGCTGGAAGAAGAACGAGAAACTCCACTTACCAGCTTGAGTCCATTTGTGTTGCATTGCTGGGCTTGTCAAACAAGAGGCAAGCTTTTCTTTTCTTTTCTTTTTTTTTTTTTTTCTCTGTAAAGGAGGATTTGGAGCCAGGGTATCATATCATTTCTAGCTAATGTGGGAAAAAGCATTTTATATCTAGCAATGCAACATGTTCTTTTATTTATCAAAAAAAAAAAAAATGCAACATGTTCTTTTATGTAACAACTAGGGGCTACAGTCCATCTTCCTTTTTGGTATTCCATTTTCTAAAAATATATTGAATTAGAAATTATTCTATGGCATAATCTATGTTATATTTCCAGTTCTTGCTTTCCAGTTTTTTCCATGCAAATGATATCTGCTATAGTGGGTACACAAATGCTAATGTGATGGGCATGTTCATCAAGGAGCCCTTTAATCATAAATAACATGAAAAGAATATACTCCATAGCCTCCTGTATATGGGATAAAACACCAAAATTATGTTTTGTCCTCTTGTGATTTAAGGGTCCTGTGATGGGCAAGGTTAGTTATGCTAGTACGATCAGGTTAAGCACTGGCTGGCACAAGCATCAGGTGGGTATTAGGAAGCTCTTCTCACTTTTCATGAAATGAAATCAAGCTTCTGTTATTTATCAAAAATAAAACAGAATAAAGCTCTTTTGTTGGTCGGTCAGAGTTCGTGTTGTTTGTTTATCCGACAAGCTCCAGTTAGGACCAGTCCTTTCCAAGAATAAACGTAGTGAGCAGAAAGAAAAACATCACGTTAGGATCTCCATGGAATGGAAATTGCAGATGAACTGGATGAACTGCTTAGGCTCATTATTGAGGCCGGTCATGCTCTCCAGCTGCTTGATTTTGTATGCCCTCATGAGTACCAAGCGGTTGACAGCCATGGAGGGAGGATTAAAAAAACAGGATCTGCTTCTCTGCAATCTCCTAAATACTTGAGTGAGTGAACCAATCAGAACAAACGCCATTTCCCAATGTTGGTCCCAGTTATCTTGAGAGTGGTAGACTGGAGTGAAGCAGTTAGATGCATTCACTAATTTCTGGTTGTTACTAATCCAAAGATGAACGAGATAAAAGAGCATGATAAGTAGGGATGGGATTAAAAAGCATTATTCAGTTAAACTGAGTTAACCGAAAACTGGAAGCTTAGTTAATCGAAAAAACAGAGTTAACTGAACTTCTATATATATATATATATATATATATATACTTTGTACGTGATGATGGTGATAGTAAATTTTCTGTATTTTTTATATTTCTATATGTATAAAAATTATTCTTATTTTGTCACGTTGATTTTTGTTTAATATGATGAATATACAATATTATAAATGTGCTCAAATGTTTTTTATAAAATTTTTGTATTTTTTTACTTTTGTGTGGTTTTATTTTCTTTTAATTTTTATTATTATTTAATTATGACATCAAGGATTGGTACATTTAAACTCACTACCAAATAGGAAAATAATTCCATTTTTATATTGGTTTAAATTTGTATTTTATTTCTATCATCAATAAAAATAATTATTCTTTGTGAGACTTTTTTTTTTGTTAATGTGGTTAATTAATATCAAAGATTAGAGTGCCAAAATGTTTTCTACATAATACATACAATGCATACATACATATACATACATACATACATACATACATACGTATATATTGTGTTTTCATCTTTTTTAATTTATTATTTAATTATGACTTAATGGGTTGACATTATTTGACTTAAAAGGTTGAATTATTGATCTATCATGCCAAATAGGAAAACAATTTCACTTTTGGGTTAACTTTAAATTTTGTATTTATATCCATTATCAATAAAAAGTTGAAAATAATTCTTGTTATCGTGTTTGATTTTTAATATGATTAGTATAAAATATTTGAGATGTGTCCAAATGTTTTCTATAGAGCTTTATATATTTTTCATAATTTTTATATATTTGTCTATTTTTATTTTTTATTATTTAATTAGAAGATTAAAGGTTAATACATATAATCCAAAAGGTTGAACCATTCACTTACCACAAGGAAAATGATTCACTTTTGGGTCAGTTTTAAAATTTATATTTTATTTCCAACATCAACAAAACATTTGTTATGTATCACACTTATTTTTCTTTAATATGATTCATATACAATATTAGATGAGTGTCTAAATGATTTTTTTACAAAATTTTTGTATTATTACAGAATGCTTTTTTGTATTTTTTTTTTAATCTTTTTTCAGTTTTTACCTAATTATGATATCAATGGTTGACACTTTGACTCAAAAGGTTGAATTGATGACCTATTGCCACAAAAATAATTTTTTTGGATTGGTTTTAAATTTATATTTCATTCCAACATTAATAAGAATTATTATTATTTATCACACTTATTTTCTTTTATATGCTTAATATAAAACATTGGGAAATTATCTAAAATTCACCATGAGTTTTCAACATTTCCCTTAAACTCACCACAACTTTTCAAAATGTCTAAAACTCACCATGTTAGTAAGGTTTTATTTTCCAAAACTCACCTTCCATTATTGCATCGTTAATGCTTCTTAACAGAGGTGTCCATGTCAGCATAAATAACAATTTTTATGACCAAATTACCCTTGAATGGTGAGTTAGAGGAAAAATGGTCTCTTTTTAGTTTTCAATTTTCTTGTTTTTTTTTTTTGCATTTTTAGTGTTTTGTTATAATTTCCAATGTTTTTTATAATTTCTGTTTTTTTTTTACATTTTCTATTTTCTACAATCTATAAATTTTCCTGTATTTTTTATTATTTATTTGTAAATTTTGTGTTTTTTCTACAATTTGTATTTTCTGATTTTGTTTTTCAATTTCTATAGTTTCTATAATTTGAAAATAATTTTTTATTTTGTTTGCAATTTCTATAATTTTTTATATTTTTGTAATTTCTATAATTTTTTATATTTTTGTAATTTCTATGTTTTTATGTATTTTATATTTGAAAATATTTTTTGATCTTTTTCCTTTTTTCATGTCTAAATATTAAAATGGTAATATATTAACACCTGTTAATTTATTTTGTATATATTTTATATTTTTCTATGAAGGTTAAAATGGTAATATGTTAACACCCATTAGTCTGTTAAATGTCAATTTAGTGGCATGGTGAGTTTTAGAGATTTTGAAAAGTTGTGGTGAGTTTAAGAGAAATGCTGAAAACTCATTGTGAGTTTTAGACAATTTCCCTAAAACATTAGAGATGTGCCTGATATTTTTACATTTTTTATTTATTTCTATTTTAAAGCTTTTTTATTTAATTATGACATCATGGATCAATCCATTTGACCTGAATGGTTGACTTGCTTACTTTCCACCAAGATGGAAGAATGGTTCCATTTTTTGGTTAATTTTAAAAGCATGAAAGTGTGGGAGTTAATACCCTAAATGATAGGGAATAAATGAGGAAAAATGCAGTGGTTCAAATTACATTTGGTGCCCCCACAGTTAGAAAGTGACTAAAGTTAATTCTCATTTTTTAAAACATATTTTTGTTTAAAACAAAGAACATATAATATTAATGCATCTCCAAAATTTTCTATAAAATGTATAAAACATTCTATATTTTTATTTTTATTATTTAATTTATAACAAATAACATAATAAAAGTTATTTATTTACCAAGCGGAAATGCAATTCCAATATATTGTTTGTATATTGGTTTTTAATATTGTGGTCAAATCAACTTATTAGAGTGACTAATCCACCATAGAATTTAGGATAATAAGTGTATTTGCCACCAAACCACTTGCCTATGGTGACCTAGCTTATTAAATTATTAAACCATTTGACAAGGCTAGTGGGGTCATGTGTACATTAATGCTCTTTTTTTCTCCTAATTTTTATCCCATTTCTATCATTAATTAAAATAATTCTCATTTATCACACTTTTTTCTATGATAAATATATAATATTATAGAATGTGCCTAAATTTATCTACAAATTTTTACATTTTCTAGAACTTTATGTATTTTATTATTTAATTATAACATCGTGTGTTGATCCATCTGACATGGACAGTTGACCTACTAACCCACCACCTGAATTGAAAAACCATTTTGCTTTTTTTGGTTGATTTTAAATCATGTATTCCATTTTCATCATTAATAAAAGTAATTCTTATTTTTACATTTGTTTTTGTTTAAAATGATGAATATGTAACATTAGAAATGTATCAAAATGCTTTATACAAAGCTTATACTTTTTTTTGAGTTACTATATATATTTTTAGTATTTATTACTTAGCTATGGCATCATAAATTGACCCATTTGACTTGGAAGGTTAGATCGTTGACCTACCATCTAGATATGAAAATGGTTTCATTTTTTGACTAGTTTTAAATTTTGCATTTCATTTATATTATTAATAAAATAATTATTATTTATCACACTTATTTTTGTTTATATGATTAATATATAATATTATAGATGTGCCCAAAATTGTTTCATATTTTTGTATTATTCTATTTTAAAATTTTTATTTTTTAATTGTACATCATAGGTTAACCCATTTATCCTAAAAGGTTAAACCACTAACCTACCCTCTAGAGAGGAAATGATTTCATTTTCCATCAGTTTTAAGTTGTACATTCCAAAGTCCATAATTAATAAAATTATGTCTATTTAGTCATATTTAACTTTTTAATATGACAAGTATATGATGATAGAAATGTGTCCATTTTTTAAAATTTCTTTATTTTCTATATTTTTTTTGTATTTTTTATATATCTAAATTTGTATTATTTATTTATAACATCATGGAGTTATCCATTTGACCCAAATGGTTGAACTACTTACCCACCACCTCCATGGAAAATATGGTTTAATTTCTAGGTTTATTTTAAAATATAAAATTTCATTGTATTAATAATTATTGTATATGAATTTATTAGTGGAATTTAATGATGAGAAACAAAGGTATAAATGTTGGATTCAATGAGAAAGAGAGAGAATAAGATTTATTTAATGCCATGAATGTGAGATTTAATTAGAGGTAATTGAATGTACTTAATAGTATTAATTTAATTACATTTTCAGCCCTCTCAATGAAGACAGACTAAATTCAAGAGGAGGGGCATTTTAGTAAAAAAATCGAAAAACCTTATACCTCATTCACACTTTATAAGTAGTATAGAAAAAAAATCTAAATGAGGGGTATTTTAGTGAAAAATATTCTAGAAACCTAATACTTCATTCACACTTTGATGATAGAAATGTGCCCATCTTTTTCAAAATTTATTTATTTTCTATATTTTTTTTATATTTTTTATGTGTCTAAATTTGTATTATTTATTTATAGCATCATGAAGTTATCCATTTGACCCAAATGGTTGAATTACTTACCCACTACCCACATGGAAAGTATGGTTTCATTTCTAGGTTTATTTTAAAATATAAAATTTCATTGTATTAATAATTATTGTATATGAATTTATTAGTGGAATTTAATGATGAGAAACAAAAGTATAAATGTTGGATTCAATGAGAGAGAGAGAATAAGATTTATTTAATGCCTTAAATGTGAGACTTAATTAGAGGTAATTGAATGTACTTAATAGTATTATTTTAATTACATTTACAGCCCTCTCAATGGAGACAGACTAAATTCAAAAGGAAGGGTATTTTAGTGAAAAAATTCCAGAAACCTAATGAGAGAGAGAGAGAATAAGATTTATTTAATGCCTTAAATGTGAGCCTTAATTAGAGGTAATTGAATGTACTTAATAGTATTATTTTAATTACATTTACAGCCCTCTCAATGGAGACAGACTAAATTCAAAAGGAAGGGTATTTTAGTGAAAAAATTCCAGAAACCTAATGAGAGAGAGAGAGAATAAGATTTATTTAATGCCTTAAATGTGAGCCTTAATTAGAGGTAATTGAATGTACTTAATAGTATTATTTTAATTACATTTCAGCCCTCTCAATGGAGACAAACTAAATTCAAAAGGAAGGGTATTTTAGTGAAAAAAATTCCAGAAACCTAATACACTTTTATAAATAGTATATATATACATATATAAATGAAATTTGATTTTAATCAAAATAATAAAAAACTGAGCCACAAATTTTAGTTTGGGTTTGATTTTCCCTTTAAAATTACAGTTTATTAGGCTTGCTTTTTAACTAAATAAACTGAATGCTCAACCCTAGGTATAAGCATATCTATACTACTTATAAAAGTATGAATAGGTTCTGATTTTTTGGAATTTTCATTGGACCATAATTAAGAGTTTTAGACAGTTGTTTTCTTGAATTTTCAGGACACAAATTACCCCTTTAATCACTGAATTTCTTGAGACCAATGTGTACTTTCACAAAGCACCATAATTAAGAGTTTAAGAAAGTTGTTTTCTAGAATTTTCATGACATAAATTACCCCTCTAATCACTGAATTTCTTGGAACGAATGTGTATTTTGACAAAGCACCATAATTAAGAGTTTAAGACAATTGTTTTCTGGAAATTTCAAGAAATAAATCATCCCCTTTAATCACTGAATTTCTTGGGACAAATGTATACTTTGACAAAGCACCATAATTAAGAGTTTTATATAGTTGTTTCTAGAATTTTCATTGGACATAAATTATCCCTTTAGGTTGCATTTGTTTTCGGTGTAAACTTCATCAATGGAGTTCAGTGCCGATGGATTTAAAATTTTAGTGAACCATTGAACTTTTTTATATGTGATAATCAATGTAAAAGTACATTGATCAAATTGATGTACTATTTACATTGATTATCAATGGAAAAGACAACTAATGTAAACCTTACACTGAAAACAAATGCATGAAAATATGGACTAGAGTGGAGTTTTACACCGATCTGTATTTACACTAAAAACAAATACGGGGAAATGCAAACTGAAAGTGGAGTTTTACGTCGATTCACATTTACACCGTAAATAAACACAACCTTACAAATGTGTATTTTGACAGAGCACCGTAATTAAGAGTTTAAGACATTTGATATTGTAATAGTAATTGTTCAAAAATCATGCACTCCACCTCATCCTTCCATTAAAATTCATTCAATAAGAAATAAACGTATCCTCACCTTCACATATCATTGTAAATGTAGATTTTTCTTTCATTCAAAGGGAACAAAAGTTTACAAATAAAAAAGTTAATTATAAATACATGTCAAGAAATAATGATTAAATTAACCAAATCTAAATCTAATAAGTTATGTATCATTATAGCATTTCTTTTGAGAAATTTTACTGAAACATGGCATCCCTTTTTAACTATTGATTGAAATAAAAGGGCTATTAAAAAGCAGTCCAATCCAATGCAACTGGACTTCATAAGGTATTTTTCGAAGCCCATTGAATCCATTTGTGACAAGTGGACAAGGTTTGGTATTAATCGGATGGTTCTCTAAGATTGTCTTTGGTTTGAAGGAAAAAGTAGGGAAAAGTTTCCTTCAAATCAAACATAGCCTAATGAAAATCAAGAGAAGTGGACTTTTTTATTAATTTATTTTTTAAATTTCAAAAACAAAGTTTTCATTTACTAACTCTTTCACCTCCCATCTTACTTTTAAAAGTAGGAAGGAAAAATATATGATATTGAAAAGACATGACACTGGATCTCCCTGCTACCACTTTTGATGATGTTCCAATATCATGTCTTCCCCTAGTGTCATAGTCAAATAATAAAATTTTAAAAATAAATATACAAAGTAGTGAAATTTTTTAGCACATCTCTAATATTATATATTTATCATATTAAGTATGATAAAAAAGAAGAATTATTTATTAATGATTGAAATGAAATACAAAATTTATTTATTTATGTATTTTAGGCTCATGAGAAACCACTGAAGTGTTGTCGTTAATGGAGGAATAAGGGAAGTAGCTCTAACCTGTTTCGGTTTCTTTTGGTGTTTTCTCGGGGTCTTAGTAGTTTTTCCGTTGCAAGTTTTAGCTAGATTTTGTTTAAAGATTTCTTTTGTATTAATTTTTCTTCCTTCCCTTCTTGCTGCCTAATCTCCCACAACTTTCTTTCTGGTTTCTTGTCGAGTATTTATCACCTTTTTCTTATGCAGGTTGTTTCATGGGAGTTAAAGGAAACATAGATTGCATATCCAAAAATACATTAAGGATCACTATAAGGAGTCTGGGGAGAAATCCATTAAAAAGAATGGTGAATCCCTTTTTTCATCCGGGATACTAAGTGCAGCGGAATCAAGATGATGGAAAAAAGACATTGTAGACTGAATGAGTGCAAATTCCATAGAGCAAAGAATAGCTACCCAGAAATAGTCAAAAGATTCTTAAGGAAAAATTGTATGGAAATTGATATGGAACCGCAGAAGCAACGTTTGAACCCAGACTGAACAATGTAGTTAATAAGTGCAATAAGACTAGGAAACCCTCCCTTTGCAAAAAAATAAAAACTCCTAGGCTTCAAGGGACACCATCTGTGGGAATGGTGACAAGGCCAATGTGAAGGATTGTCCTCCTAGCGATGTTTCTTCCATGGAATATGGTGAGAATTGCAACAGTGGGTTTCTTAGCTCAAACTTGTAATTTCTTGAGATTAAAGAATGGTCAAGTAATGCTCTAGTACCAGATTAAGAACAACCATGGATCATCACCATGGTGTGAAAGACTTAACACAAGGATTAAAATGATAGAAGATCTAATAAGAAGAAATGATGAATTTCTTGAAACGGGCATTAATGGCCACATGCAGAGAGACGTTTCATATGAAAGTGTAGGACTGGAACACCTCCCAATGGATCGCACGTGCTCACATGGGCTTAAGATTAATAATGCTTTGCATGGAAATAAGATTAAAGGGGCGATGTCCTAGAAGAACGAGATGGAGACGATAATGGGTGACATTTTTGTACCCCAAGATTACCGGAATTTTTTAGATTTAAAAAGTAGTGTTTCAAGCTTGTGATCATAATCTATGATTATGTGGTGACAAATATGACAGAGAGAACTTGTTCCCGAGTGGTAGGGGAAACTTCTTGATTTCCTACGATGAATACGTGCATGGAGGAATCCCCCGGTCTTGATACAGAAGACGGTTCGGGAGACATGAGCACTAATGGTATTTTTGTTAATCCCTCTGAGTCTAGCTACAAGGAGGCCCTACTCAGAACCTATTCACCTATGGCCTTGAGCTTCACCAGTAGTAATGTTATTAATGAAAAACAATTCTCTGCCAAGTCTATAAATGAGTACGCTCCGAAGTATTGAAGAGACATGCACAACCACCTCATTAAGGAATTAAGCATCTCTGAGATTTTTTTTGATAACACTTGCAGGATTGAGAGAAGCTCAGAGGCTCCTTTGAACGGGTGAATCTAGTAAAGCTAGAAGATCCCTCAATGAAGCTCTACAAGTTGAGAATTCAGATAATCATCTCAATGAGGTTACGGTTATGGGGGTCAATATAGAGAGGGATTCAAAAGTTACCAGACCGGTGAATTTGGTCGAGATAAAATAGCAGAGGAAGAAGGTAGATGATCGGTGGGATAGGTGTCTCCTGGCCAAGATTCTAAGGGACCCCGAGCCTATGAGAATGATAACAGAGAGAGTTATGAGTTGGGGTTTAGGAGGTAAAATTAATATCCATTCAATTGGAAATGGTTTCTTCTCACTTTCCTTCTCCTCTACAGATGACTACGAATAGATCTTAAAAGATGGCCCGTGGTTCATCAACAGAAAATACTTTGTTATTTTCAAATGGAGAAGTGGCTTCGACCCTCTCCTAGTGAAGCTTGAGGTAGCTGACTTATGGCTCCCCATACTGGGTCTTCCGCTCGATTGTTGGTTGAGAGATGACCTTGAAGTTGTCAAATTGGATTCTAATATTGAGGAGTTCCATCACGCAAAATTCCCACGTGTTTGTGTTCATATTGATCTTTCCCGTCCATTCAAACTCCATACCTCTAACGTCAGGTGGCCAAGAACACAAAATGTTTGTTCTGAGCTCTAGAAAAATAAAGAGAAAGAAGAATGGATTGTGGTCCATTACAAACGCAATGGCGCTGCAAGGAGGCAAGTGATAACCAATTACAAGAAGGTGCCAATAGGTACGAATAGAAACATTAACAACAAGATGCAGGATTAGTTCCTAGCTAAAAATCAGAGATAAGACAAAGTTAAAAGAGCTACTCGGTCCAAGTTCATTAATCCTAACCATATGGCTATTGAGCCAGTCCTCCCTCTGAATCCAAAACATGTTTGGATTCGTAAGGGTGTTTCCATTGAGAATAATAAAAATGAGATGGTGGCCTAGAAAAATCATGATAAAAATTATTCCTTCGAGAGTATGAGAAATGAAAACAAACTGGAAGAAGAAGAGGACCTCAATGAGGATAGGTTGGAGGCTGAGGATGGTTTGGATGATGATTGGGAAGGTAGGAGTTGTAAGATGAAGGTTTAATCTCCAACCACAACGAGGCTCTAATGGATGCAAAACTCAATGATTGTGGGGAATAAGATGGAATGACTGTTAATGACAATATGGGTATGAAGAAGATAGAGATATTGACATGGAATGTTAGAGGGGCTGGAAGACCCCAATTGAGACAATAGGTTTATGAATTAGCTATGTCTCACAAAATTGATTTATTTTTTGATGGAAACTAGGATTGGTGCTGATCGAACAAAAAAGTTATTAAATCTCTTCCTTTTGATGAATGTGTTGTTGTTGAACCTATTGGCTTCTTTGGTGGTTTATGGGTCCTTTGGAACAAAAAAACTGCAATTTAAATATTATTTTCACAAATGATAGAATCATTCATAAACTTATCAATGATTTGAGTTCTAACAAACATTGGTTTTGTATTTTTTGTGTATGCTCCTCCAAATAAAGTTGAACAAAAAACTGTATGGGATTAGATAAAAAATATTTCAGATAATATAAACCCCCCTTGGTGTGTCCTTGGTGACTTTAACACTCTAAGGTATAGTAAAGATTAAAGGGCATATAGGGAAGTCACCCCAGCTAGACTAATGGATTCAATGAGCTTATCAATTACTGCAATCTGATTAAAATGAATATGGAAGGATTAAACTTCACTTGGAAAAGTCGTAACGTCAAAGAAAGAATTGATTGTTCTTTTTTTTTTTCTAATAGTTTGTGGAAAAATGAGTTTCTGGATGCTTGGATGCTTCTCTCTTAAATTTGCCATTTTTGGCCTCCGACCACTCCCCCTTCTTCTCCAAACAAAAATTAATAGCAATGTGGGCCCTAGGCCATTCCGTTTTGAGGCCATGTGGTGCCTTGACCCGAGTCTTGAAGGGGGTATCCAAAATGCTTGGAGCGTGGATTTTGGAGGACCAAAATCCAATCAATTTATTAAGAAACAAAATTTTCTTGCCAGGAAGTTAAAAGTATGGAAAAAGAACAAATTTAGAAATATTTTTAACCTAAAAGAAAGTATTTTTAGGAGACTTGGGGAAGTTCAAGCTAGAATGTTAGAAGAGCCAAGTAATATATCCTTGGTGAACTTAGGAATGGCCCTTCAAAAGCGTTTAAATTCCATTTTAGCATGGAAAAAAATATATTGGGCCCAAAAATCTAGAATTGATTGGATCAAGATGGGTGATAAGAATAATTCCTTTTTTTCACACTTCAATAACTATAAGGAGAAACAAGAATAAGATCTCTAGAATGAAAGATGAGAACGGTGAGTGGTTAAATGATTATCAAAGTATTGTTAGCCTTTTGAGTAATATCTTCGAGGCTAGATAGAAAGCTGAGGAATCAATAGGCATTAGTGAATTCCTTGAAGTTATTCGGCTGAATATCTCAAGTACCCAAAATGATGATATTATTAGAGATGTTTTAGATGAGGAGATTAAAGCAACTCTTTTCTCTATGAAAGACCTTAAAGCCCTAGGGCCCCGATGGGTTAAATGTTATGTTCTTGAAGAAAATCTGGTATATCATTGGAAAATCTGTTTGTAGTGTTGTTAAAGTATTTTTTAACTTAGGGCGGATGGATAGGATCTTGAACAAAATTTTCATTACTCTAATTCCTAAAGTTGACAACTTTGAAACGACCAATAATTTTAGGCACATTAACTTGTGTAATGTGATTTATAAAATATAAAAAATATTGGTGAATAGAATTAAGCCATATCTAGGAAATATCATATCCCCATACCATAGTGCTTTTGTTCCTAGTAGACAAATTACTGACAATGTGCGTATTGCTCATAAAATGACTCACACTATGAAGAAAAAGAAAGGTAGTTCTGGTTTCATGGCATCCAAAATTGATATGTAAAAGGCCTAGATAGATTGGATTGGAACTATATTGAGAATATCTTGATTACGCTTGGTTTTCATCACAAATGGGTGGGTTGGGTGATGGAATGCATTAGGACTGTCTCGTACCAAATTCTGATTAATGGGACCCCAGCTGGAGAGATTTTCCCATCAAGGGGTATTAGAAAAGGTGGCCCCCTCTCACCTTACATTTTTGTCCTATGTGTTGAAGCTCTATCCCTCAATCTATGGAGAATGACTATAAATGTCAATAGTCCGATTGGGCTTAGGGCTTCAAGAAATGGCACTTGTATCCTAATTCTACAATTTGCTTATGACTATTTGATTTTTTCTAAAACAAATGTTCAAGCTTGTTTGACAATTAAAAAATATTATTGAGAATTTTGCCAAAGCTTTGAGTTAGGGTCCAAATTTACAAAGTCTAGTCTTATCTTCTTTAAAAATATATATCCACCTCAAGCCTCAAAAATTGATGGCAAAGATCCTTAAAATTCCAATTGGAAATAGGAGCGAATTATACCTTGGAGCCCCTGTCTTTGTTAATAGATATTGTAAAAATACTTTCAATTTTCTTACTAAAAGAATTAAAAGAAAGCTTGCAGGGTGGAAAAAAATTTCCTCTCCCTTGCAGGTAAAGCCACTCTAATTAAATCAACTTCAAATATGATCCCCCAATATATTATGAGGGCCTTCAAAATTCCCAAAAGTACCATTGAAGAGATGGATAAAAATCAAAGAAATTTTCTTTGGTCAAACAAGAAGGATAGGGGGGTTATGCACTTAATAAATTGGACTAAGGTGTGCACTTCAAAACATTGGGGTGATCTTGAACTAAGGAATCTTGAGTGGGCCAATGAAGCCTGTTTGGAAAATTTAGGATGGAATGTCCTAAATGAAAAAAGAAAATCTTTGGGTTTAGGTTGTGACCGAGAATATAAAAGAAAACTTTTGAGAAATAAGCCCAAAACGAAGTCATTCTTAGGCATGGAAAGGTATCATGTCCTCTAAAGATTTGCTAAGGAGAGGAGTGGGAACAATGATTGGTAATGGAAACTCTACAAGATTCTGGTTTGATAAAGGGGCTGATGAGGAGCCCCTTCTCAGTAGTGTGAATAGAGATACTATTCTTGACTTGGATCTTAATTGGAGTTATTGATGTCATTGTTAATAACATAAATATTTGGAATGAAAACCTAATAAAGAACCTCATCCCTAATCATACTTCGAATAAAATCAAAACTATAATTATTTCATCCTTGGAGCAAGAAGACAAAATCATTTGGAGGCCCAATCAGAGGGTTTTTTTTTCTCCTTGAAATTGGCCTATGAAGTTGGCCAGATGCATCGAATCCCTAGAGAAGATATGATTGGAGTTAATAAAATTTGGAGCTTGAACCCCCCCCCCCCCCCGTACCTTCTCCTCAACAAAAGAGTCCTTTCTAAGAAAATGCTAATCTCTAGAGGCCTAGATATTGATGGGGCAACAAGTGTGGTTTGCTATGCGAGATGCTCTAGATCTTCCCAGCAACAATGTGGGAACAATTACTGATTGGTGGAGTGGCTTCTTACTAGTGGTTGTGGGGTTTCCCTTGACCCTTATAGAAAAGAAAAAATCACTTTGCTATTATGGCAGATTTGGAAAAGTCAAAATGATAAAGTCTTTAATAATAAGGGGATGCCCCCTCTTGTGATCATTCAAAATACTGTCGACTCTGATAGTCATTCTCTCAAGCAAAGGGAAACATTACCCGTCAGATGGTTAAGTCCTGATTTGGATGAAATCAAATTAATTTTGATGCCTCTTGCAGCAATGGTGATAGCACTATTGCTTGTGTGGCCAGGGATTTTATGGGTCGCATTTTGGACCTCAAAGCTAGTAAAATTGGGTTTACTATAGTAAATGTTGCTAAAACCTGGGCTGCATGGGAAGCTCATAATGTGGCTCTAAAATTTTCAATAGATACTTCATCATCGGAGGAGATTCCAAGGTTGTCATCAACAACTTATTGAAGAAGATTTCCCCCTTGGAGGGTGCAACGGATTATCGAGGAGTGTAGTGTCTTGGCCGAGAGAGTCAAAGGAAAGGTGGAGTACCAGCATACTTACAGGGAAGGCAATGTGGCTGCTGATTGGTTATCTAACTATGTGCTCTGTAATGAAGTTTTAATTAATTTCTTGTATTCTGAATCCTTTAAAAGTGTGATAAATAAATTTATTTTTATCAATGATGGAAATAGAATAGAAAGTTAAATTATCTCTAAAGAAAACTATTTTCTATCCAAGTAGTGATCAACAATCCATAGGGGTCTATTTAGGTGAACCCAACTCACTCCTGGATTAGCATAGATTGTGATTTAAGAGAAGCTAAGCTTGGACCTAGTCCTTAGGTAACTTGAGCCCAGCCCATCTATATACATATAGAGACATATTTGCATATATGCATACATAAACACATACGTTTATGCCAAATTATAGTTTGGGCTGATTTAGCAACCTAAGCTCAGTCCCCAACCCGAGCCCAACCCAAGTGCATCAAATTCCAATGTTGTTAGGCTTGGATTGGATAGATTAGGCTTAGGCTTGAGTGTTGGACCCAATTCTTAGGATTGGGCTTGGGTTGAGCTTAAATAAGGCCCAACCCACCCAACTTTCTATGGGTGCAAATGAATCAAATTGGATTCAGATTTTTTTTTTTGGGGGGGGGTATACCCTAATAATGTTAATCCTATATCCGATCCAATCTGACCTGATGATGTGATGGATCTCACAAAGATCAATTCGAATTCAAAATTTCTAAGGATGTCGAGTATCCAAATTTGATTCTATCCGATTTGATTACCCATAGGTTTGTAAGATTTAACAAATTATTAACAGGAAGAAAAAACAGATAAAATAGTTTATGCGAACAAAAACAAAAGAAAAAGCACAAACATTTGTTTCAACCATTTTTATTATATATACATGTTTTTATATAAAACAACATAAATAATATAAAAATCAAATTGCAATATACATACATACATACATACATATATATATATATATATATATATATATATATATATATATATATACACGGATCCATTTTGCACTCCTACAACATGCATCCTTAATGATTCAATTATTTGGACAAAATGGGTAAACCAATGGTGTCATAATTAAATAATAACTACTAATATATAGAAATAAAAAGTAGAAAATAAGAAACTTATAGAAAAAAATCAGCATATCTCAAATATTATAAATTTATCATATTAAAGTGATAAGCAATAATTATATTTATAAATAAATTATGAAAATGAGAGAAAATTTAAGGCTGCCCAAAAATGATATAATTTTTTCTTTCAAGTCAAATGGTCAACAAATGATGTCAAAATTATGTAATAAAAACTCTAGAAATTGATAAAAAATTATAGAAAATACACAAAATTGTCAAAAATTATACAAGCATCTAATATCATACATTTATCATTTTAAACAAAGACTTCTTAAATAACGGATATTTTTATTAACAATGGAAATGTAAATACATAATTTAAATCCACAAGCACACTACGCTTTGATTACTTAAATATCTTTTTATAATGATTTTAAATAAACATATTGAAATTAGCATTTTATTGAACTATTATTGAA
Source organism: Nelumbo lutea (assembly GCF_056320005.1). NCBI lineage: Eukaryota > Viridiplantae > Streptophyta > Magnoliopsida > Proteales > Nelumbonaceae > Nelumbo > Nelumbo lutea. The sequence continues at coordinate 62,533,533 of NC_142686.1, read as the reverse complement.
GTTACCACGTGCATGTGTACATTTACTAGTATTAAAAGAAAAGTGGACATGATACTATATTGATAAAATGGTTAGATCACTGGCTCAACCTAGTGACCCAACACACCATATAATAAAATCACATACTCATCTAGAAAATTCACTTAGAGTGGATCTTCTCTATCTTTTCTTTTTACTATTAATAGTTAATAGCATGTGGATTGAATTGGATTTGATCCATCTGTAATGGATTTGTATTGGATTGGATTGTGTTGAACAAATATCTGGACCATTGGTAGAAGATAAGAGTAGGGGTATCAATGGACTGGGTTTGGATTGGACCTGATGAGGAGTAATTTGAAACGACCTAGTAAGTAAAGGTCACGTGGACGTGATATGCCCGTAGAATGACAACTCAGCAAGGGGAGTCTAATTAGCAGTTTCCAGAGTTTGGATGTTCAGCCACCTCGGCATAAAGCCACCTTGGCATAAAGCCACATCAGCATAAAGTCGCCTCGGCATAGAGTCACCTCGGCATAAAGGCACCTCGGCGCCTAAGCTAGTTCGGGGCCTAAGAACCAAGGTGACACATAATCGATTCCAGAAGTTTCCCAGCGGATTCTGAACGTCACGGGATCAGATTGTGTAATGACAGGTCTTATCCTCTCCGCGCCTGGATCGGGCGATGTCGATAAACTTCATTGACTAGTACATTACCCCCCGACTAAAACAGAAACGGATCTTGTCCACTTAGGTGGAAGATCCCGAAACGGTTTCGCTAGACCCATGATAGCTCAGCTATATAAGGGCATCAACCCCTCCAGGTCCAGGTACACGCAATTATTCACATTCAAGGTCTCTAGCATCCATACTAGCTCACAAACACATAGAATACTAACTTAAGCATCAGAGTGATCTCACCAGGTCTTCCACCTCGGTCCCTTTGAGCACTGTTTTGCAAATTGATCTAGCTCACCATGCAAGTACGTCCAGACAATTCTCCATCTAGGAGCTTCCAGATCGTGCATCATCAATTGGCGCTGTCTGTGGGAATACGTTCAAAAGGTCATCCTAATCCTAGTTATAGTTTCAGTTTTTGCACCAACCTCATTGGATTCTTCCAGCAACACTGGGAAAAGCATCAATTTGAATACCACCAGGAGAAAATCAGCGATCAACCTTCCCCCAAGGCCCCATGGTATGTATTGGCCAGCTTACTATTCCCCTTACAATTTCAGGGGTTTCGTCACTGTTTGTACCACAGGGCACCACGCAGGTGAGCATCCTGCTCCCCCTAGTGGGCGCGACTTTCTTTGAGCCATCCGTGGTCCCCCTCGGAGTCGAGCACTCCCAATTTCATGATCTTGTTTAATGCGTGCGAACAATACAGATCCAGATGCAACAGGTCCAACAGTTTCAACAATATCAGCAGTACTACCTGTACCAGCAGTATCAGCAACAATTCCCACCACTACAGTCGAACCAGCAGCTGATTCCACCCCGACACCCAATATTACGCCAAGGCCAGAACCAAAACCAGCCCGAAACCAGCCAGAACATCTGTCGATCCCCTCTTCAGGGTGAGGGGACCTCATAGTTGCCAGTCCCTCCTAGGGGTCAGACTTTACCTCGTGGGAGGAGGGGCGGTCAACATACTACCCTAGTATCACAAGGAAACCTTAGAAATAGGCCTGAGGATAGCCAGCTTTACAGGTCCAACCCGTTGGTGTGAACTCCACAATCAAGAGAACTCGGTGAGAAGGAACCAAGACCCACCTCACGACAATGCTCATGACAATGCTGAGATACCAGACCAGATCGAGGTCAGTAGCACCAATGCCGAGATACCAGACCAGATCGAGGTCAGTAGCACCAATGTTGAGCCAGTGAAAAAGCAACAATGGCGATGCCGCAAGGCTCATCACTCCTTAGCCAGAAACAGCCCGCTAGTGAAACCAAGCCAACAAGCAAAACGAGTTAAGGAAAAAGAAGAAGTGAGCTCGGTAGCAACAAAGACTGCACCTCCCTTGCTTAATCGGTCATCTCCTCTGCCTCTCGAGCTCTTAGCAACCCCAATGCTGAAAAACTTCAGGGTTCCATCACTGGACAAGTATGATGGGTCATTCGATCTCAATGATCACGTAGATTCTTTCAATCTCAGATGCACCTAGTCGGGGTTGACGGAGCCTTCATGTGTGTGGCCTTCTCCACCACATTCAGGGGAGTAGTTCAGACCTGGTATAGGAACCTTGCACCGGGCTCCATCAAGAGCTGGGCACAATTTTCCAAGCTTTTCACCGCGCATTTCATTACTAGTAAGAAATGCCCGAAGTCACAAGAGAGCCCCCTAAACGTGGTTCAGAGGGAAGGAGAGTCAATCAAAAGCTACATCAAGCACTTCAATGACACCTGCCTGCAGATACCGGATCTCGATCCAGTAGTGCGTCTCATAGCAGCAAAGAAGGGAATCACCCACAGAGAGTTCAAGTGGCATGTGGTAGCCAACAAACCAAAAGATATCACCAAATTTCTTAAATTGGTAGACCATTTCATCGGTACCGAGGAGGAGATTAACCAGAAGACTGATAATCCATCGGCTAAAAAGAGGAAAAGGGAGAATGAAGGGATGAGCAACAACGGGCAGAAAAGGAAGAAGAGTAAGTCCCCTAACAAAGGAAGAAGCAAGTCAAGAAGCAGGTCCCATCGCGCGGCCACAAGTCAGGTCAGCGTTCTAGGAATTAACTAGTAGAGAGAATGAACTACACACCTCTGAATGCTAAGTGGGGAGAGATCTTAATGGCCATTAAGGACTCCTCCTTTGTTAGATGGCTACCCAGGCTAAGGCGAGACCTGGCAACAAGAAACCCGAATTGCAGCAATTTTCGCGACGAGATCAAAGAGCTTATTCGTCGTGGGTACCTGAAGAATTACATCATGTGAGAGGAGAGAGGGTAAGCAAACCGATAGGGGGATCGTTAGGAGGACTAGAGGAGTAATGTCCTCGAAATTAGTAGGCAAAATGAATAGCCACCTCGACAGCTACCAGAAGAGAGGTCAGTTCGTAGAGTGATGAATATGATCATCGGTGGGTCCATCATCGCGAGATGTATAATAGCAGCTGGAAGGACTTCGGTCCAAAAATTGAAGAATGAAGGCAAAAACCTGCCAAAGCGACCTCGACTCGAAGAACCTACCTACTTTATTGAGAACGATGCGCGCGAGATCCAATATCCGCATGATGATGCTTTAGTAGTGAAGCTAAGGATCAAAAACTTCGAGGTGAAATGCATTCTAGTGGACACAGACAGCTCATCAGACATACTCTTCAAGGAGGCTTTCGACAAATTGTAGTTACAGTAGAGCGATTTGAAGTCGGCAGATACACCCCTGATAGGGCTTAACGGCAAAGAGGTCAGGCCACTTGGTCGAGTCAAAGTAATCGTGGAGGCAGGCACGTGGCCGAACATTATACGATTTGATCACACATTCTTGGTGGTTATGTCTCCGCCCCCTACAATGTTATAGTAGGTCGGCCTATCACACACGTTTTACATGCGATAGTGTCCACTTACTACTTTGCGATGAAGTTTCCAACTGACTACGGCGTGGGGGTCATGCGAGGTGAGCAGCTCGAATCTTGTAAATATTACGTGGCCACTCTGAAAGGAAAAGAAAAGCTAGCGGAAGACATCAAACTCGAGCAACCAGTGGAGTACACCGAAGAGAGAGTTTCCCCGAAAGAAGAAATGGTCCACTACCGGTCTCTGATGCCGAACCAAACATAACTCTTCAGATTAGTGCCTCGACTAGTGAGCTACTTTGAACTCAACTAGTAAGCTTTTTACTTAAAAATTTAGATGTTTTTACTTTGTCCGCGGTAGAGATGCCCGGGATCGACAAAAAAATAATAACTTACAAACTTAATGCTGAACTAATGGAGATCAAGGTGTTGGCCAAATGGCTCAAGCTAATATTCCCAAATATTCTCAAGATCCTTTGCAAGGAATCGGTGGTCTAATGACTAGGGCAAGGACAAAGAGGATGAAAGAGGCTTCACAAGGCTTAATCATGGAAGTGCATGACAAAGAGGTTGTTCTAGAAGTTTCCAAAGCTTCACCAAGGATAATCACCTATCTTTATGTGCAAGATGATGTGCAAGGCTTAGATATTGAAGAACAAAGTTTGGAATCCATGACATAAGACCAAGGCACATGGATATGATAAGAAAAGGCCCAATCCGCATGCTAAAGTGTATTGATGGGCTTGGCACATGGACATGATAAGAAAATGCCCAGTTCACATGCTAAGATATACTGATGGGCTAATTTTTGTCTTGTTGGGCTTGTTTTATCTTGTTTTGTTTATTTTGACTTTTCTATGCTTAGTTGTCATTAATTGTAGTCTTTTAGAAGGATTCCTATTTTAAGAAAAATTTGTTTTCCTAAATTAAAGGGATCTCCTTTAGTTAGGAGTTTCCTTATAAGATAATGATGTTTACATGCCTATATAAAGGCCACAACTATGTAAAACGAGATCATCAATAATATAGAGGTATTTTCAGCAAGCTTAGCTTCGCCTTCTTGTATTCTTGGTAGAATACAATATCTTGACTTATCAAGGGAGTGATCAACTTTTGTGGCGTCTTCAAGATTGGATTCTTTAAGGACTTAGTTTTCTTAAGGTTCTAATATGATCAACTATAACTTGTTTTCTAGCTTCTGGGTGTGCATAAAAAAATGATTCAAGAGTTCCTAGAACAGGTCATCTAGTGGGTTATTATCATTTGGTATCAGAGCCTTGGTTCTAGAAATAGTTTACTTATCCTTTGCTTATCCTTGTTTGTGTTTTTCTTTTATCTTTGCGCGTTTCTTTTGTTGTCCTTGCATAGTTTCTTTTAATTCTTTCATTCAGCTTCTTTGTGTTTTTGAATAGAGTCAATTCTATTTTATGTGTTTAGTTTGACAAAGGAAAGAGAGAGAGAGAGAGAGAGAGAGAGAGAGAGAGAGAGAGAGAGAGAGAAAAGAACATCAAATTCGAAAAAAAAGAGAGAGAAAAGAACATCCAATTCGAAAAAAAAAGGAGGAGTTAGATTGCGGATATGGTTTTTAATCATTTTCTCAGCATAAATGGGATGTTTTGAATTGCAAAATCATATTCCTATAAGTCATACGAGTTCTCCCTCCTTTTTTTGGGTTTGACTAGTTGATTGTATAATCCTTTTTGAGTTGGGATTTCTTTTCCTTAAACAACTGTCTTGCTTAGTACTAATCCTTATCAAATAAAGATTCTTGTGTCTACATTAATTTAATCCCGTACTCTATATTTATTCTATTTGGGTTCAATTGCGCAAGGCTGTTTGTGTATTCTAGTGATTTCTTTTGCATGTTTTTTGCTTCCTTTTTAAGTTTTCTTATATTTTTGGCTCCTACAATTGATTTTTCCTTCCTAATTTCTACCGTTTGCCTCAACTAAGTTTTTAAAGTTCTGATTTTGAGATTTGCCACTATCTAATCGATTGTTCCTTGAGATTTGTGTTAGACAGTTTTGTATGCCCTTGGCTTCCACCAAAATGATGTACTTTATGAGTTTATTGTAAATGAATAAAAATGCATATTTGATTCATGTTCCCTTGGTATGTTTCTGTGTAATACCCTTAAACTAGACACTTAATGAGACTTGTATTAGTTTAGAATGTTCACAGCCAGTGGGTCGGTCTTCTTGCAGAAGTGACAGACATCCGATGCTTTGTCTTTCTTCTACTTCTTGGGTTTGGTAGCCTTCTACTGGGGCTTTCTCTTTGCTTTCATTTTCTTGCCTGATTTACCAGTTTCAACAAGCATGGCAATGGGCTCATCCTTTTTAATCAATTCTTCCGCTCTTTGCAACATATTGCCGAGCTCTTGCAATGGGCTCATCCTTTAATCCATTCATCATGAACTACAACATGAACAAGCTGAATGTCAGCTTGCAAAAGCTCAACAATATGTTGCAAAGAGCTGAAGAATTGATTAAAAAGGATGAACCCATTGCCATGCTTGTTGAAACTGGCAAATCGGGCAAAAAAAGGAAGGCAAAGAGAAAGCCCCAGAAGAAGGATGCCAAACCCAAGAGACAGAAGAAAGACAGAGCATCGGATGCCTGCCATTCTGCAAGAAGACCGACCACTAGAAAAGGAATTGTCCTGCCTACCTGGAATCCAAGAAAGGTAATTTCGAAACTTGTGTTATAGAAACCAATTTATTGGTAGCTTCTGCGTCCTGGTGTATTGACTCTGGGGCTTCAACTCATGCGTGTAACCTACTGCAGGGGTTCAAAGTAAGCAGAAGGCTGAGTGAAGGAGAAGTTACACTCTACTTGGGGACTATTACAACTGTTGCAAGCGCGACAATAGGAACCGTGGAGTTAATTTTTAGAGAATGAAAAATTGTACTGAAAGATTGTCTTTATGTACAAAATTTAAGAAGAATTTTGATTTCTATTTCAAAACTATGTGCAGATGGTTATTCTGTCTTCTTTAGTAATACGATTATTGTTAAAAGAAATAACAGATTCATCGCATACGGGGAACTGGAGAACGATCTCTATGTTCTACATCCTTCTCTAGAAGCTAACATAACCGAAACTACGTCGGCTGAAATCCCCAAGAAGAGAGCCTGTGATACAGTTAATCCCACGTGTCTGTGGCATTACCGACTTGGCCACATCGGTGTTGACTAAATCACAAGGTTGGTAAAGGATGGTCCTTTGGATTTTCTAACTGTAGAAGATCTTCCCACCTGTGAGCCTTGCCTACAAGGCAAGATGACGAAATGGCCATTTAACGGCAAGCCTGAAAGATGTACAGGCACACTTGACCTACTACATACTGATGTATGTGGTCCCCTGAGTGTTAGGACATGAAATCAACACGTGTATTTCATCACCTTCACAGATGATTTCTCACGATATGGTTACGTGTACCTAATGAGACACAAGTCTAAATCCTTTGAAAAGTTCAAAGACTTTAGACAAGAGGTCGAGAAACAGTTTGGGGAGAAATTAAAGCCCTTCAATCTGATCAAGGTGGCGAGTATCTCTCTGATGAATTCAGGGACTACTTAAAGGACAATGGGATAATATCACAATTAGCTCATCCTGCTACACCACAACTTAACGATGTTTCAGAGAGGAGGAATGGGACCTTATTGGATATGGTCCGGTCACTTCTCATACACTTAGAGTTACTCACATCCTTTTGGGGTTACGCATTAGAGGTTGCGATTTACACGCTGAATCGGGTTCCAACCAAATTGGTTCCGAACACTCTATATGAACTTTGGACCGGAAAGAAACCAAGTGTCAAACACTTGAAGATTTGGGGTTGTCCAGCACACGTTAAAAGAATGAGTGCAGACAAGTTGGAATCCAAGACCAGCCATTGCCTATTTGTAGGCTACCCAAAAGGCTCTATAGGTTACCTATTCTATGACCCAAGTGAGTAGAAAGTGTTCTACAGTCAAAATGCCCAATTCTTGGAGACCGATTACATCCTGGACACCCATCGTCAGGAAATTGTTCTTGATGAGGAGAGCTCAAGAGCAGTGGGAGATGTCCCACAAGTTCTAGGTAGTGACCAACCTAGAAGATCCACCCGGGTATCCAGGCCACCAGTCCGTTATGGTTATGACCAGGATAGTTACCTGGTGGAAACCTTGACTAGCGAGGAGGATCCCGTGACTTACGCAGAAGCTATGTTGGATATAGATTCCCAGAAGTGGGTGGAGGCCATGAGAGCAGAGATGGACTCAATGGAGACCAATGGAGTCTGGACTCTAGTAGATCCACCCTCTGGGGTAAAAGCAATCGGTTGCAAATGGATTTACAAGAGGAAGAAGGGCCTCGATGGTAGGGTTGAGACTTTCAAAGCTCGTCTGGTGGCGAAAGGGTACACTCAGAAAGAGGGCATCGATTATGAGGAAACCTTTTCGCCTGTGGCCATGCTTAAATCCATTAGGATCCTGCTAGCGGTAGCAGCATACCATGATTATGAGATTTGGCAGATGGATGTCAAAACTGCATTCCTGAATGGAGATCTTACTGAAGATATCTATATGCAGCAGCCGCAAGGCTTCATAGCTGCGGGTCAAGAAAACATGATATGTAAACTCAATAGATCCATTTATGGACTTGAGCAAGTTTCTAGAAGTTGGAACATCCATTTTGACTCCACTGTCAAATCGTTTGACTTTGAGTAGAATCCGGATGAACCCTGTGTTTACAGGAAGTACAGGGGAGATAAAGTTACCTTCTTGGTTCTGTATGTAGACGACATTCTACTCATTGGAAATGATGTAGGAATGTTAACTACGGTGAAAGTATGGCTTTCACAGCAATTCTCCATAAAAAATCTTGGAGAAGCCTCTTATATACTAGGTCTTTGACTTTATAGAGATAGATCGAAGCGGATAATAGGATTATCCCAATCTGCCTACATTGACAAAATAGTTAAAAGATACAACATGGAAAACTCCAAGAAAGGAAATGTTCCTTTCAGGCACAGAGTCACTCTCTCCAAGAGGATGTCTCCCAAGACTTCTGAGGAGATTGATGGCATGAAAGACGTTTCCTATGCCTCTGCCGTAGGGAGCATCATGTATGCCATGCTATGCACTCGTCCTGACATTGCTCAAGCGGTGAGTGTAGTAACCAGATTTCAGGCCAACCCGGGGCAGGAGCACTGGACTACTGTGAAAAACATACTTAAGTACCTTCGAAGGACAAAAGAGTTTTGTCTAGTATTTGATGGTAGCTCACTACAGATCCAAGGGTATATAGGTGTTGATTTCCAGTCGGATCCAGATGATAGAAAGTCTACATCTGGATATGTTTTCACGATAGAATCGTGTGCTGTTTGCTGAAAAAACAACAAACAGGGGTCCACTGCAGACTCCACGACCGAGGCCGAGTACATTGCCACAAATGAGGCTGCCAAAGAAGCCATGTGGATGAAGAAGTTTGTTCACGAGTTGGTCCATCCAACACATCACCCATCCCATTGTTGTGTGACAACAATGGAGCTATTGCTCAGGCTAAGGAGCCACGAGCCCACTCAAAGTCGAAGCACATCGAGAGGAAGTACTATGTACTAAGGGAGATTGTTGGTAGAGGGGACGTCCTGATTCAGAAGGTAGCGTCAGCGAAAAATGTAGCAGACCCATTGACAAAGCCACTATCACAGAAAGTGTTTGAGAAACACATGGAAAGCATGGGACTCCGGTTAGTACCAGATTGGACCTAAGTGCAAGTGGGAGCTGTTAGATAGTTTTGTATGCCCTTAGCTTCAATCAAAATGATGTATTTTATGAGTTTATTGTAAATGAATAAAAGTGCATATTTGATTCATGTTCCCTTGGTATGTTGCTGTGTAAAACCCTTAAGCTGGACACTTAATGAGACTCGTGTTAGTTTAGAATATTCACAGCTAGTGGGTCGGTCTAGGGAGACCTATCCTGTCAAGGCTGACACTGTGGCGCCACCAAGTCGGTTGGGGTGGCTTGTCTCAACTACCGGGGTGAGACCCTAGGCACATAGTGTAGGATTAATTGAATATTTGAACTGGACCAGATTTCCAGTATTACCCTAGACCTTGGAGATTGGTGGGCAAAACTGGAAAGTTACACCCGACCCCTAGACTCGATTATGATACTACACTAGGTGTCGGATTGGGCTATCTTTGATGTACCAATCAGTGAGATACTTAGTGGGGGTCAAAACCTGGGTATGTTTGGACAGTCTGAGAATTCATCTGAGTGAGTGATCATAGTGACAGGATCAGCCCTTTTGTCGGACAAAGGTAATGATCGGGGATGCATTCTCACTAATGGAAACCAAGACTGCCGACAACCGATTTCAATCGTTGAGATTTGTTTTGCAAAATATATTTTATATGAGATATAAAAGTATATAAATTATGGTTTCGAAATAATTTGCAAAAGGTTTTAATTCCTGAGATTCATATAAGTAGAGAGTGCAACACTGTTCCTTGCAACCGAGGGAAAGGTCCTCTCTTGTCGGGTTAGTGTATGATCATTATGGGCTGAGAGGTTAAGTGTAAGACCATTGAGGATAATATTTGATGTGATAATTTTGCATTTGCCCACAGTTTCTAGGTGTTACAAGGTGGCTTGGCCCAAGGACCACTTAGGGTAAGTGTTGGGCCCATAGAGCCCATCTGATGGGTTTCAGGGGGTGCACTGTCCATAACAGTGTATTCGTCCAGGCCTTGTAACAAAGGCTGGGCCGAACCCATGTGGCTGATGTGTAGATCAATGTTAGGGTCCCACACCATACAAGGAAGCCCAACTGGACAGCAGTTTGGAAGGCTAAATTAATACATAACCTTAAATGGGCCTTAAGCCCATTTCGAATTGATTAGTCACTTAAGGGGCGAATTCTAAGATGGATCAGCTGATAGGATTGAGCCTAGACCCTATCCACTTAGAGAGTTCAAGATCTAAATGAGATTTTGATTTGAAAACCTCCAATTAGATTAGGAGATGACTGATCTAATCTACAGATAAGATAAAGTTTATCCCTTATCTTAAAGGGACTTCTAATCCAAATATGATTTGGGTTAGAAACTCCTAATGGGATTAGAAGCTGATCCCTTTAAGATTATAAAAGGAGAAGGGGCGGCAACCTTTAGACATGCAAGTTACACACTCTTGTCTTCAGAGCTGAGATTACCAGAAGAGAGAATTTTGCACCCGCCACCTACAACAGTTCGATCTCCAGTTCTTGGGAGAAATCAAGATTGGATCTTGATACCAATCTTTTGGAGAAAAGATTGGTGGGAGTTGTATTAACAATCCGTCCAGGTGATTCTTGAGAAGGGTCAAGTTTTTTGGAAGAACATTGCTGATTCTGCTCCACCCTACACTGCGCTATCTTCAGTGGGAGCAAATTTTGGATCCTTCCTTGGGTGTGAACACTTCCATTGGGAGATACTACCTCTCTGTATCAAGTATTATCCCTCCATACTCTTTTTGGTTCAGATCTGATTCAGTTTATGGTTCAAGAATGATCATTGAAAATATGATTTTCTAAATGTGGAATTCGATTCCCAGTTGAAGGGAGAGAAAAATTATTGAAATTTGCCCCCCTTATTCCACATTCTTTGGGCGTCCATGTGATGGATTTCCTATCCCTTCAATTTGTTGATCTTGATTCTGTTAAGAACATAAAGGGGCTGGCTTAAGTGAAAAAAGGGGGGGCAAAGAGAGGTGAGATCACCATCGAGAAAAGTCAGAAAGTGACAATAATCTGATTTGTGTAGACACGTGAGGGAGTGTGAGGAACCAAAAAAAAAAGAAAAAAAAAGGCAAAGAAAGATGAGGAACAAAATTTCTTTTATTTTCCAGCGAGTTTTTGCAGGTTATAAACACGAGTATTGATGGAGAACCACAAGAGATTGACATGAAATTATTCATAAGGGCTGTTAATAAACAATTTAGAAAGTTGAATGCGAGGCTGGATGATTTGCAATCCCCATCTATTTCTAAGTCCACTAGAAGATGTGTGTTTGAGGAAGAAGAGGAAGATGATTTGGAGTTGGAGGAATCAAGTTCTAAACGAGGCAAGAAGACATTTTCCAAAAGAGATAGCATTTTGGGCAGCATAAAGATGAAGATTCTGACCTTTCAAGGAAAGAATGACCCCAAACTATACTTGGAGTGGGAAAGAAAGTAAAACTAACAGCCGTGGAGTTCACAGACTATGCAAGCATATGGTGGGATCAGTTGGTGATCAATAGGCGTAGGAATAGAGAGAGGCCAATTCGATCATGGGAAGAGATGAAATTGGTATTGCGCAAGAGATTTATACCTAGCCATTACTATAGAGATTTGCATAGAAAGTTGCAAGGGTTGTTTCAAAGTTCCATGATTGTAGAGGACTATTACAAAGAGATGGAGATAACCATGATTAGAGCAAACATAGAGGAGGACCAAGAAGCAACAACAACTAGATTTATTTGCGGCTTGAACAAGGAGATTGCTAATGTGGTGGATTTACAACACTATATGGAGATGGAGGAGCTCTTGCACAAAGCCATTAAAGTGGAGAAGCAAATCAAATCAAAAGGGTTTAGATATGATTCTTCATGGAAACCTAATTGGAAGGACAACAAAGCTGCCTCAAAAACAAAAGGGGAAGCAAAGCAAATGGATTCAGTTGTTGTTCATAAGGGTAAAACCAACACTAAAACTTCTTCTAAATCACGAGAAGTTAAGTGTTCTAGGTGCCAAGGATTCGGGCATATTGCTTCTCAATGCCCAAATAAAAGAGTTATGATTGTGTTGGAGAATAGAGAAATAGAAAGTGCTAGTTCAAGTGAGCATGAGATGCCACCATTGGAGGATTGTTCTAATGTTGAAGTTCTAGAACCCGTTCATGGTGATTTGCTGGTTACAAGGAGGGCCCTAAGTATACAGCCTAAGGATGATGGTGATGAGGAGCAACATGAGCATATTTTTCACACAAGATGCCATGTGAAGGATAATGTATGTACTATGATTATTGATAGTGGAAGTTGTACTGATGTTGCTAGTACATTGTTGGTAGATAAGCTGAATTTGCATACAATAAAGCATCCTAAACCGTACAAATTGCAATAGCTGAATGAATGTGGAGAAGTGAGAGTAACCAAGTAAGTTCTGGTTTCCTTTTCAATTGGCAAGTATAAGGATGAGGTTCTATGTGATGTGGCACTAAGGCATGCTGGTCATATATTACTTGGCCGACCATGGCAGTTTGATAGGAAGGTTACACATGATGGGTATAAAAACCGTTATTCTTTTGTAATGAATAACCGAACTATTGTACTAACCCCTCTCAAACCTTTGCAAGCTTATGAAGATCAGATTAGGATAGCAAAAGAGTCCAAAATGAGAGAAGAACAAAAGTGTGAGCAAGAGGAAAATAAAAAGAAAGAAAGTGAACAAGCAAAAGCAAAGAGAGCAAGTGAGACAGAGAGGAAAAGTGCAAGTGGAAAGAGTGGGACCGAGAGGAAAATTGGAAAGAAAAGCAAGGGATGAATGTAGTTGTTGAAAAAATGAGGTTAAGAGTGTCATGATTGCAAGGTAGCAACTATTTGTACTTATGTACAAGGATGTTTACTTTTCTACTAATGACCTTAACCCCTCTTTGCCTAGTATTGTTGTGTCTTTATTGTAGGAGTTTGAAGACTTTTTTTCCTGAGGAGATTCCCCATTGATTACCTCCCTTAAGAGGTATTGAGCATCAAATAGACTTCATACCTGGTTTCGCCATACCAAATCGTCCTGCTTATAGAGCTAATCCCGCGGAAACAAAGGAGATACAAAGCCAAGTGGATGAGTTGGTGCAAAAGGGCTTTGTACGGGAGAGTCTTAGCCCATGTTTGATTCCTGTCATCTTAAAAAAAGATGGAACATGGCGTATGTGTGTGGACTGCCGAGCTATTAACAAAATAATAGTTAAGTATAGACATCCTATCCCTAGATTAGATGATATGCTTCATGAATTGCATGGCTCTTGTTTGTTTTCTAAAATTGATTTAAAGAATGGTTATTATCAAATTCGCATGAAAGAGGGAGATGAATGGAAGACAACATTTAAAACTAAATATGGATTGTATGAGTGGTTAGTAAGGCCTTTTGGTTTAACTAATGCACCTAGGACATTGATGAGGTTAATGAATCATGTCTTGTGTGCTTTCATAGGGAAATTTGTGGTAATTTACTTTAATGATATTTTAGTTTATAGCAAAAATTTGGATGAACATGTGAAACACTTGCATGTTGTTTTTAGTGTGTTAAGAGTGCACCAATTGTATGCTAATCTTAAAAAGTGCACATTTTGCATGGAATCTATTGTGTTTCTTGGATTTGTTGTTAGTTCACAAGGTATTAGTGTTGATGAAGAGAAGGTAAAGGCAATAAGGGATTGGCCTACACCTAAGAATGCGAACGAGGTAAGAAGTTTTCATGGTTTAGCAAGTTTTCATTGAAGGTTTGTTAAGGATTTTAGTTCTATTGCTACATCTTTGAATGGACTTGTTAAAAAGAATGTTGTTTTTAAGTGGGATGTAGTGCATGATCGAGCTTTCAAAACTTTGAAAGATAAACTAACTAATGCACCTTTGTTGTGTTTGCCTAACTTTGATAAAGCTTTTGAGGTAGAACGTGATGCATCTAGAATTGGATTTTTTAAGGACTTAGTTTCCTTAAGGTTCTAATATGATAAACTACAACTTGTTTTTTAGTTTCTAGGTGCGCATAACAACATGATTCAAGAGTTCCTAAAGTAGATCGTCTAGTGGGTTCTTATCAAATGTTGAACCTTTAGTCAGGTCAGTAAGACAAAAGAAATGCAACCTCGGCCTAGAACGATGGAGGGTAGTCGATGAGGAGGTCAGGAAGTTCCTCGCGAAAAACTTCATTAAGGAAGTCCATTACCCGAGCTGGGTAGCCAACCTGGTTCTGGTGAAGAAGACCAACAACAAATGGCGCATGTGCATCAACTACACGACCTCAACAGAGCCTGCCCAAAAGATTGCTTCCCACTGTCCAAGATTGACCGCCTAGTGGATGCGACCTCAAGGCACAAGTTGCTAAGTTTTCTGGACGCCTATTCCGGTTACAACCAGATTAGGATGGATCCTACTGACCAGGACAAGACCGCATTTGTAACTGAACTTGGGCTATACTATTATAAGGTTATGCCCTTTGGATTGAAAAATGCTGGGGAAACATTTCAGCGCGTTGTAAATGAAGTTTTTGAGCCGTTGATCGACAATAAAGTAAAATGTTATGTTGATGATATGGTCATGAAGACTCAATTTTTGAATTCTTTGTTAATCAATTTAAATGATGTTTTTCACATTTTAAGAAAATATAATATGGAATTAAATCAAAATAAGTGTGTCTTCGGAGTCACTTCGGGTAGATTCCTAGGCTACATAGTCAACCGACATAGTATCGAAGCCAACCCCAAAAAAATAAAGGCAATCCCAGATATGAGACTAGCTCGGAAAATAAAAGAAGTCCAGAGGCTGACTGGCCAGGTCACAGCCCTAAGCCGTTTCATGTCTAAATCGGTAGGCTGATGCCTCCCCTTTTTTAAAGCAATAAAAGAACACAAGAATTTTGAATGGACCGAAGTGCCAACTTGCCTTTGACAAGCTAAAAAGGTACCTAAGTACCACATCAGTTTTAATTCGACCTGAGGAAGGGGACAAATTAAAACTATACCTCTCCCGCAAGGAAGTGGTGTGGGACTGCTACTATACGGCCCAAGCGAGGTGAAGGTAGAGTATGATCTCCGGTTCGGATTCGACGCGTCGAACAATGAGACAAAGTATGAAGCGTTGATTGTCGGGCTGAACTTATCAAAGGAAATGAGAGCAAAGCACCTGGTTGTATGCAGCAATTCACAACTGGTGGTCAAGTCACTGGGGACTATGAAGCTTGCGACCCAACTTTGGTAGCTTACCTGGCCAAAGTTAGAGAGATCTTGCATAGCTTCAGTTCTTGTTTCATTAGGAAAATTCCAAGGTCTGAGAATGCTGAGGCCGATGCCTTATCACACCTAGCGAGCACGAGTGACAATACTATGCGAACTTTGAAGATAGAGGACCTACCTAGGCCCAACATTCTCGGGAGGGGGGGACAAAAGAGGTCGCTCCCGTGTTGCAAGCAGAACCTAGTTGGATCGACCCACTCACTGATTACCTACTCCATGAGACCTTACTGGCAGAATGCAATGCAACTCAGAGGGTAGAGCGTTAATCAGCGAAGTACATCCTCATAGACAAACGACTGTATAGGAGATCCTTCATGCATCCCTACCTGTACTACATGCGACCTCAGAAGCTGAGCTCGTACTTCGCAAGACCCATGAAGGCTTATGTGGTGGACACTTGGGGGGCAGAACCCTCGCACAAAAAGTATTAAGGCAAGGCAAATATTAGCCCATAATGAAAGCAGACACACTTAAGCTTGTCGAAAAGTGTGACGGGTGTCAGAGGCATGCCAATATTCACCATCAACCTGTTGCCAATCTGAAGTACCTTACCAGCCCGTGGGCCTTCATGCAGTGGGGAATCGACATCCTTAGTCCTTTCTTGCCAGCAACCGGGCAAAGGAAGTTGCTAGTTGTGGTAGTAGATTACTTTATGAAGTGGGTGGAAGCCAATCCCCTAGTAACCATCAGAACTCATAACATGCAAAATTTCTTCTAGAGGAGCATAGTATGCCACTCCGGACTACCCCAGGTGTATCTGATTATGGGAAGCAGTTCGAAGATATTAAGTTCCAAAACTAGTGCGTCAAGATGGGGATCCAGCAAAACTTCACCTCGGTGGCACACCCTCAAGTGAACAGACAAGTAGAAGTAACTAATAGGTTGATACTTCGTGGATTGAAAGCTCGCCTAGCCCGAGCAAAGGGATTGTGGGTGGATGAGCTGCCCAGTGTCCTTTGGGCCTACCGAACTACTGTCAAGATCGTAACGGGTGAGACCCCCTTCAACCTCACATATGGTACAGAGGCAGTGATCCTGACATAGATCGAGCTACCCACATTGTGACTTGAGGCTTATGATGAGGAAGCAAACGATGATGAGCTCCGTACCAACCTGGACCTGGTAGAAGAGGTGCGAGACCTAGCCTACATCTGGACTGCGGCATACCAGTAGAGAGTAGTTCGGTACTATAATGCTCGGGTCAAGATGCGGTAGTTTCGTATCAGTGACCTAGTCTTCCGAAAAGTTATGGTACCTGAGCCCGACGTGGGTAAGCTCGGACTGAACTGGGAAGGTCCATACCGTATAAGACGGGTGTTCGGGGAAGGCACATATGAGCTTGAGACTTTGAAAGGGAAGCAGGTACCTTGAGCATGGAACATCGACAACCTAAGAATGTACTACTTATGAGTCCACGACTCCAAGGTAAAATTCCTCTAAGTCTATGGGACCACCGAACTGGTCAAAAAGATGACAAGCTGGAGAGAGGACTATGAGTCACTCCGAAAAGCCTAAGGGCCATAGTGTTGAGCTGGCAGAAGATCTCGACACTACAATAAGTCCTAGTCACCTCTTCAGCGTAGGCATACTCCATCCCAGTTGCCTCTTCGTCATGGGCAGAGAAGTCCTAGTTGCCTCTTCGGCATAAGTTGTTTATGACCCGGTCTCCTCTTCGACACGGACTCATTAAAACCCAGTCGCTTTGGCATGGGTAGGGCAAAGTAGCCTAGGCACAGACAGGTCGGACATGCATACCCTACAACATCCACTCACCCTGGCATACAATAATGATTGTTCCTATTCAAGTTTGGGAGTAATCTCAAGTTTGGGAGAAATCTACACTTAGGAAAGTTTTTGCACGTAAGGAGTTTTGCAAAGTACTTGTATTCCCTTGATAAAATGCTTCGAGTATATAGTTAAAAAAAAGAGAGAGATTACAACTATTTAGCCGAGCTCAGAGGCTCGGAACATCAAGTATTTACAAGGGGGGGGGTCCAAGAAAAGAGGAATCAGTTAGTTCGGGGCTCCTCTCCCTCTTTCGTTGTCTCGTCATCGAGTAGGTCATTGTCGCTTTCCGCCTCAGAGTCTGAATCCTTGGTGGCTTCAACGACCATCTCCTTGGTGATCTTGGACGTGGTGATGGCGGTCAACCACCTACTAAGCTTGAACCCCTTGCAGTAGCCCACTGTCCCAGCCTCGACCAATCTCTTTCGAAGCTCCAC
The DNA here is from genome assembly GCF_056320005.1 of Nelumbo lutea. Lineage (NCBI taxonomy): Eukaryota > Viridiplantae > Streptophyta > Magnoliopsida > Proteales > Nelumbonaceae > Nelumbo > Nelumbo lutea. The sequence continues at coordinate 62,515,792 of NC_142686.1, read as the reverse complement.
CGAAGACTTATACTCTTCGACTGCCTTGACTTTGGTCTCCTCCATCGCTTGAAGCAGGATTTTAGTCCACTCTTTCACGTGAACCGCGAGATTCTCATTCTCTCTCTTTAGTGCCACCTTGTGCTCCTTGAGTTGCTTTTTCTCTGCCTCGAGGTCCTTCTTCTTCATCATTAGCAGAGTCAGTAGCTCCTTCTTAGCTCACACATCGTTTTTCAGCTGATTGATTTTGCTGCGAGCTAAGTTAAGCTTAGAATGGGCACTTCAGGAGGACTCCTCGACTTTGAGAGCTCGCTTTAAGTTCACCTCAAACTGATAGGCCAAGGCGTGGATAGAGGAGTTCACCTGCCAAAAGAAGAAAACAAGCATCAGTATGCAGAAAAATCTAAGTATAAGGAAACTTGAAAGCTAAGTTTAAGTACATACCACCATACAATGCGCGGCTGCTCAGGCCTTAAGCTAAGCAACCAGCAAGTCAACCCAATGAGCGACCTCCTTAGCAAACACCACGTCCTTGCTCTTGAGAAGGCTGAACTTCGGAATCAAAATGCTCTATACTGAAGTATCGCTGCCCGAAGAGGTGGCGGTCATTGGAACGGGCTCTGAAGACGTGGTCTCCTCGGGTACGCGGGGTAGAGTGGCCTTGCCTGGGTCCTCCTCAACCAAATCAATTATGGGAGGCTGTTCAGGCGTGGGGGTGGTGACCTTAGTGCTGGTGGTCTCAGTTTGGAGGCGATCCTTCTTGGAGGCGCTCTTCTTCTTCTCCTTTTGCATGCTCCCGAAGATCTTATTGGCAGGGATGTCATCCATGGCAATTGCGGCAAGTAAAGAAGTAAGTCAAATACAACACCGAAGTAAAACAAACAGAAAAAAAGTACAACAAGTAGTGATCTACCAGGAGGGCTTAGACCGGCTTGCACGAGTTTCTCCTCGGTCATGAAGTTTTTGAACTTCAGGCCGACTTCACCCAAGATCGGACCTCCTCCCTTGTCTTCGGGATGGCTGCCCTCTAGTGAGTCAGGAAAAGCCACCCCTCGGTGTTACGGACTACGAAGTAGTGCCTCTCCCAGGTCGGGACCTTATTAGGGAGCTCATGCAACAGCTTGTACTCGGGGCGAGGAGACATATAGTAACTTCGCCTGTGCTCGGGTAGAACACATGCCGAGTTCTTCTTGATGGAAAGGATCGAAGAGAAGATGTCAACGTCTAGGGGTTGGTTGCAATTGTGGAAAAGGAAAATGGTACCTACGATGTTACAGATGGAGTTCGGATGTAGCTGGTCTATGGCAATGTCAAAGAATTTAATGACTTTGACTATAAAAGGGTGGAGTGGAAGACATAGACCGACTACGATCTACTCCTTGAAGACCATGATCTCGTTGTGACCATGATCCCAAGGAAAGTTGCCTAAGGGAATACTATATACAAAGTCATTGGGGAGTATATACCGATCTACTAAGGATAGGAGCCTATCCGCTGTCATTGTAGATGGACCGAAGTTGTTTGGCAGGCGACACCGATGTGAGGTTGAGGCCGATTTTCCAGAAGCTTCTCGCTCTCGCCGAGGTGAGCCCACCTTTGAATTGGAGTTTGCATCCTACGCCGAAGTGCCTACCTCGACACGACGAGGCTCCAGATTTGTGTCGAGTTACCCACCTCGGCCCCAGCGGACTCACCGCTCCCATCTAGAAGGCTATCTAAGCTAAGGCTAGACATATTAACGGAAAGGACAATGGAATCAAAAGCAAAAGGACACACACTCTCCAAAAGAATACCAAAGAAAGCGAGATGGCCTCGGACCCAAGAATAGCTAACACTGAATTGGGACACTTGAACGCGACCTCAAGGATTTTGGATTCGCAGTTTTGTGGCAAAGAAAATGGGCCCTTTGGCCCCTATTTATAACTAGTATATCCGAGAATCGATGGTCAAGATCTACACGATCCAACGGCTCCTAGGAAAACCGACTGCATGCCTCCCGAGGTTGAAATCAGTTTAGCATGCGTTTTAGCATCCGCGAAGACTATAATCAGCTTGACGTCCGTGCGTACCTGGCATGCAATCTGGGTCATTTCTTGGTTGAACCAATGGTCGAACAGTTCCGACCAACGATCTACCCTCCACATCACCTGGACTTAGTAAGTAAAGGTCACGTGGACGCGATCTGCTCGTAGAATGACAACTCAACAAAGGGAGCCTAGTTAGTAGTTTTTAGAGTTTGGATGTTCAGCCACCTCGACATAGAGCCACCTCGGCATAGAGCCACCTCGGCATAAAGCCACCTCGGCATAGAGTCACCTCGTCATAAAGGCACCTTGGTGCCTAAGCCAGTTCGGGGCCCAAGAACCAAGGTGATACGTAATCGATTCCAAAAGCTTCCCAGCGGACTCTGAAAGTCACGGGATCATGCCACATAATGGCAGGCCTTTTCGCCTCCCCGCCCGGATTGGGCGGCGACAATAAACTTCATTGACTGGTATATTACTCCCCAACTAAAACGGAAACAGATCTTATCCACTCAGGTCGAAGATCCCGGAACCATTTCGTGAGACCCATGATAGCTCAGCTATATAAGGGTATCAACCCCTCCAGTGTCTAGGTATGTGCGATTACTCACACTCAAGCTCTCTAGCATCCATACTAGCTCGCAAACATACAGAATATTGACTTAAGCATCAGAGCGACTTCACCACGTCTTCCACCCTGGTCCCTCTGAGCATTGTTTTGTAGATTGATCCAGCTCACCACGCAAGTATGTCCAGGCAATTCTCTAGGTAGGAGCTTCTAGATCGCACATCATTAGGACCCAAACCGAATAGAGAGTCAATGGACTCAAGACTAGATCAATGGAGACGGAAGAGAGAGTGGGTTTGGGTTGGACCCAGACTAGATCGATGGCGATGGAAGAGAGAGAGAGTTGATGGATTTGAGGTCGACCTTCACAAGGTCACCGTAGAGCTGAAAGACATTAAGGAGGTGTTGACGGTGGTGGCTCCCAAGATCGAGAGAATGACAACTTTAGATAATAAGAACGATGAACAGGATGCTTCTAGTGACAACAACACCAGATGGGTCGGATGGCCAAGAGTGAGAATGATGAAGGTGGAGTTTCAGATCTTCTCAAGTGAGGATTCCACACCATGGCTCTACTGGGTAGAGCGATATTTTGAATTCCATGAGATACCTGTGTATTCGATTTGGCCCCTCTGGCTACTAAGACTTCGATTGAGCTCTGGCCAAGCTGAGGCAACCTTGGTGTGGTGCTTTGTTGAAGGTCTAAGGGATGAACATCCAGGATGAGGTCAAGGCCATGCAACCCATAACCATACTATCTGTAGTCGGCTTGGCTAAAACCTAAAATACAGGAAGAGATTAAATTGTTTAAAGAAGATAAACTGTCCCATGGGCCCCATTCTTAAGACCCCTCCTCCTAGGTCCGAGCCTATGTGAATCAAGGCTGGGACAGATGTAGTACTAAGTATGGTTATAGCAACTAAGCCCAGTTCCATGTGACTGGACATTCTTGACCATGGGCTTTAACATCAATGGCCGAAAGGTTCAGCTTAGTGGTACTAGATCACATGAAGCTAAGGGGGAAATGCTTGAATCTCTACTGAAGGACTACACTAGATCAGCTGAAATAATTGGAATATTTTAGTAAGGCCTTGACTAAACAGGCTGAGCTGAAATCAACCTATGAAAAAGAGCTCATGGCCATCGTCCTAGCAGTCACCAAATGGCGAGCTTACTTGCTGGTCGACCTTTAATAGTCAGAACCGATTGTCGTAGCATTAAGCATCTTTTGGACCAGAGGATCCTATGCCTAGAGCAGCAGAAGTGGGTTGTCAAATTGTTTGGTTGCGACTTTAGAATTGAATACAAGCCTGGTCCATCCAATGCTGTAATAGGCACCTTGTCACGGGCTGAAGAGTTCCAAGTCATGGGCCTATGTCAGTTACAATACCCATTCCCAGAAAGCTTAATGGTAGAGAGACCCAACAAGATCTAGACCTAGCTCACATTAGGGCTGCCTATTCAAATAATCCAGCATTGCACCTGGCCTACTCTCTACAATGTAATGAATTATTCCATAGAGGGCATCTGGTTATATTAACAAAATCAGTTCATTTGCAAGAATTACTCTGGTTATTCCATGATTCAGTCATTGGAGGCTATTCAGGGCTGATGGATTATGACCCTTTGAAAAGGATTGATGATGGATCATGGTGGGTTGGTGGATCAATATGGGTCGGTTGGTATTCAACCCTTACCCAAGCCAATCCATCCATTTGCCACCCCTTTCATATCTGCTATATATGGTTTTCTGTGTGAAGCTTTCTATGTTTCTTGTTAGCTTAGCCGGTCTCCTAGGATTGCAGGGGATGGGTTAGGATCTGATATGTTGATCAGGATTAAAAGATTGTTGGAGTGAGACTTCCGAATCACCGTAATTTCATCTCAGCGCAAATAGGTTAAACGCGTTAATAAATCAGTAAAAAAAAGGGGTTGAGTGATTATGAGGAAGATGTGAAGGAACCGATTTGCAAGTGAATCCGGGTAGCTTAACAGATTTAAGATGTATTTGTAGAGTGGGGAGTGAAAAGGGAAAAGTGCAACATAACAAAGAATTCCGATAACAAAAAAAAAAAAAAGGATAGAATAGGGTAAACAGGCAATAAATTTAATGAATAATTGATAACTAAATTAACAAATAGAGTCCCATAAGAAAATAACAAAATAAATAAATAAATAATAAAAAAAGAGATGAGATAATGAATAAATAAATAAATAAGTAGAAATGGTTAATATTACCTTCCTTGTTGCATTGTTTTTATAGTTTGATGTTTTTAATGATTATTATCCGCTTTGTTTGAATAATTAATTGTGCATTTTATGCTTATAATTGTTTGAAACCTTGTGTGGGCCTCACCTTTTGGATCTGGGAGGGGTTTCTAACCCGTTCCCTCTCCCATCCGAGTCATACCAGGACTGGTTTAGCCAGTGCTTTGGGTTTGGAGTCATTAGTAAACTAAAAATGCTTTTCGATTAAAATTTCAGAGATCTCATCACCTCCATTTCTTTACTTGATGGGTGGTGATTCCATTTCCAACCCAAGTGGCAAGTGAGCCATTTTTCTGATGCTCACAATTCATTAATTAATAATATTATTCTTAAGTAGTTATTATTAATTACATATTATGAATATTCTTATTAATTATTATTATTATTATTATGATCATCACACATCATCATCATCATCATCATCATCATCATCATCATCATTATTAATTACTAATATTATTAATTCTTAATAATTACTATTAAAGATTGTTAATATTATGATTAATTAATTATTAGATATTACTTAACAATTCATTATTCATTAATGATTAATAATAATTAATCAATGTTAAGTATTAATTATTAATGAATTGTTAATTAATTAATAATATTATTGTTTTTAATTAATTCATTACTTAATTATTTTTATTAATTAATTATTCTAATTATATTTGAATAATTACGATTAGTGAATAATTGAATATTATTATTTTATATTTAAAATAATTAATATTAAGTAATATTATTATTAATTATTTTTCATTATTAAGAATTATGATTTACTATTATTAATATTATTAATAATTGTGTAATAGTATAAAATAGTGTTATTAATTATTAATAATATTAATAACATTAATTACAAATTAATCATTAATGAGTTAATCTTAATACTACTTTTGGGAATTATTTTTAATTAATTATTCATCAATTAATTAATATTATTATTCTTAATTCTTCATTATTGAAAATAGATTATTAGTATTTGTATTAATTAATTTTAAATTATTAATTATTTATTAGTATTATTATTTTTATTTAAGTAATGAATTATTATTTATTACTTGATTCTAGTATGATTAATTTTTAATATAACATTATTATTATTAATGATTATTAATTAATATTTTAATATTATTGATTAATCTTAATATTATGAATGATGAATTATTAATTATTACTTAATAGTTAAATGTTAAATAATAATTATTAAATATTAATTAATTAATAATTAATTATTATTATTTAGTAATTGGTTATACCAATTTAAGTAATATTATTAGTAATTATGATTAATAATTAATTAATTATTAATGAACTTTTATATTATTAATAATTGTATAATACTATATAATATTACTAGCAATTGTACAATGCTATATAATTATTTTGTAATTGTATAATATTATTATAATTGCTAATTAATTCTTAATTCTAGTAAGAATAGAGCAATGTATAGTATGGCAAATATTATGGCCTAAATATTAAACAATTCAAGATAACCAGTACAAGTGCATCAAAGTTTTATGAATGCTCAATATCCACAACGTGACAATGCTATATAATATTAATGCACCATATCATCTATTGCATCATTTGATCAACAATATGTTCACGTAGTTGAAACATGAATTCATGATCCTTAGGTGAACCAATCTCAACATTGGAATCATAATCATCTTCTTTGCTAGTTGATTCTTCATCCCATTCCCTCCAGCACTACTGCCTTTATATTTTGTGAACAATTCATCCCCGATACTCTCTCTCAAGTAGTTGTGGAGGGCAAAACATGCAATAACCACATCTCATTGAACATGAAAGGGGAACAGTGCCATTAACTTTAGAATTTGAAATCGTGCTTTTAAGACTCCGAAAGTCCATCCGATTACATTCTGTAATTTCGTATGGGCTTGGTTAAACCTCTCCTCCCTAGTTATTGGTCATCTACGACAGAAATCTGATATCCAATATCTTTGTCCGCGGTATGGAACCATGAAATAATGAGTGTTTGGAAATGCCTTATCACATAAGTAGTACTTATCTACAACAAGTGTGCCAATATTGTCAAGCTTGGCATGTGGAATGATTTAAAAGTGTTATAGCCTCAAAAGATATGAATTTAATGCTTACCTGGAGGTGGGAACCAAAAGTGGTAATCTAACTCAATAAGAATGGTCCTTAAAATCCTTGCATCATGCACAACCCCCTCTCAACCAGTTACAACATATGTAAATATCATATTAAAGTCACAAATAGCTAGAACATCTGGTAACATTGCTTCCCACCTCTATCTCTGTAAGGCGTTGACTCATCTAGTGTGACAATTGCGATATGGGTGTACCATCCAATGCACTGATGACACCCTTATACAAAATTGCGATACTATTAATAAATGATCTGAATTGTGCTTAAAATATATAATCATTGTTAAAAATTTGTACTTGAAGTATATGTCGAATCCTTCGATGGTGACTAGTATTACTTGAGTTTGGATGATCCCAAGTTGGTACAATCATTTCACTTGCAAAAGCCATCATGGCATCCAATACCTATGGAATACACGATGTACAATATCCATGAAATGCTGAAAATGATGTTTTATTATGGAAAGCTGTTGACTTTGCAAATGCATGAAAGAAACATAGCCATCTTCTCTTCAACAGTAATGTTACCGGTATTGTGTACCCAACCCATTACTCGAAAATGGCCACACAACCACCTAGAGCACATACTTTCACTCGAAAAATCCCATGCATCTACTCATCTCGACTCTCAAGTAGCTCCATAGTATACCAATGTTCATTAAGTGAAGATTTATTGTCTGAGTGAGGACATTTAATTTGTAAAAGTTTGACTTTCAATAGCCATAGTTGACATAGAATTTTAACCAACACATTCCTAAAGTCTACTGTCAACATCTGTAACTCAAATATATGATAAAATTAACAATATATTGCATGATATTAAACCACAAATCAATCTAAAATGGTATTAACTATTAATGAAACATAATTTGTTCACACCATTGTTTCAAATCCCGGAAGAACACAAGGGCACACAATGACACTATTACAATTATATAAGCTCATTATCAAAGTAGTTGCCTATAGCAGTTTTCAATTACTCAATTCTAGTAGAGTAAGTTGATCTATCACAGAAACTCATCCACACTCGTTGATAATGCAAATCATTGATGAATATAATGTGTATCTTGATATACGATGGGTGTCTTTTTGTGAATCCCATCTCTCTTACTATTTGCATGCAATCTTTTACGCTTGGCTCCTCAGCGATTTGAAATAAATTTTCAGTACAATCGGTGAGTGTTTCACCATCATGATTAAGTAGCATAGCTTTTACAGTTTAACATACGAGAAGTAGTGCTAGCAAGCGGATATATTTTTTCAAGTCCATTGTTAGGTTAAATGTACAACAATGTAAAAACTATTCCACCAAGTGAAGAAGCTCTTTTTGACAATAACTCATGATACATTAAAAAAAGATGATATGTGTCAAATTGATTAAGTAGTAATATTCATAAGATAAATTAATTTGAAATAGTTTAAATGTTTCAGGTAAAAAGCACATAACATGTTCAACTAATGCAAGTGATAACAGATAGAATTAGTGAAGAAAAGAACCCATTGAACAACCTTTAATCATTTTGCACATTTATAGGCACATTCCCATGTAGCCTCTTCCACTCCCTCCTATATTTTACATTCTCAACAAATAACATGGATGCTTGAATATATAATGGATGTGTTCCGGTGATACCTAATTCTAATAATGCCTCTATACATTCTTCAACTGTAGGTTTTGCTTCAATCTCAAATGGATGTTGGGCTCACGTAGGAAGTGGGTTCTGTTGCACAGGTGTCCTCAAAACATCAATTAGGTCCTCAATAGATTCATTCAGGTTTTGAATCTCAACAACCATATCCACTCCCCCAGACTTTTTCCATCTACTCGAAGGCGAACCGAGCATAAATCTGGCGTGCTCACCATGGTTGTCACTGGACTCATTTGCTCCATCTATATGTCCCATGTTCATGCTAAATTGCAAACCACTACCAGACCGTGGTGTACCACTAGAAGTACGTTTTGAACCAAATAATGAATCTCGTTGCACTGATCCTCCTACCCTAGGACCCCAAGAATCTTGTCCAGTGACACAGGCACCCTGGAATAATGCCCTACACTCATTGGCCCATTGCAGCCCTAAATGTTTGAACTACTTTGCATGGGAGTGATTATGTGTTTGTATATTGTATGAATAGTTAGAGGAAATTTTCAGTAGGTATTGAAATGTGAAAAAAAATCAGATAACAAATGTGAATTACCTTCAGGTAATCATCCCATTGTTCATCTGACCAATTCATTGTACCAATGGCAGGGTCAAAACCTCCACCCATCACAAATATCAAAGAAGACCATTCTTGATACCATTTTCGTAAATAGTCATATTCATTCTTGAGTTGGTGCTGCTCTAAAACCATCCCAATTAGCTCTAGTATCTTCTGAGCTACACACGGCTAGGACTCTTTCCTAAGAGACATACCCAATTTTTTGACAGTGTTGATCTTATTTATACAAGCATCTATGAATACTTTTTACTAATGCAGGCTCTCAATTTTCCCTCAGTCTATTGTTTGATGCCATTTTTTTTACACCTATGTTACAAAACACATTTTAACACCTCACTTTCTAAATAACATATTATATAGATATAGTGTGTAATGCATATATTTTTTTGTTATTTTTAAATAATTTTATTATTTAATATTGTTAACAATATAATTTAATTATATATAATATTATATATTTAAAGGTCTATTACCATTTACAAATATAATTTATTGCTATCATATATCATATTACCATTTTTAACAATTTTATTATTTTATTTTTTACTTTTCTATATATATCATATTATATTTTCATACTCATAATTTTCTACTATATTTACTTACATATATGTATACAAATTTTATCATTATTTTCTATTTTAGATATTTTTTATTATTTTATTATTTTCTGTTATTTTTTACAATAAAAAGATATATAAACATATATTTTTATAATGCTATCATAAATCATATTACCAATTTTTAATAATTTTTAGCATTTTATTTGTTTCTTGATTATATTTTTTATTTATATATATTTATATTATAGTATTTTTATAATAATAATAATTTTGTATTATTTTTTATCTTTTTCAATATATGTATCTATGTATATGTATATAAATACCCATTTTTTAATATTTTTTGTTAGTTTTTACAATATAATCTACATATACCAAATTTTTACTATTTTAATTTTTTTATTTATTTCAATTTTTTCTTTTTTACATGTTTATATATATTATATTATTTTTAACAATAATTTTATTTATTTTAATTTATTTTAATTATGAACTGCAAAGAGAAGTTCAACCCATATAGCATTTATGCTGAATAGGGCTAAAGCAGTTTTAATAGATTAAAACTGCATTTTACAGATGTGGGCCGAATTGCATCTTCCAATTAACCATCAATCCTCGGCCCATATAAAATTTTAGGACTGTGAACAACCCCCTATCGTACCACAGATTTGGTCCAACCAGTTTGGTCCAATCTGGTTCGAACAGGTCTAGGGTTTGATGTTTAATTCAAGATTCAATTCAAGAAGATGATCTGAAATTAAACAACTGATGCAAGACAATCAAGAATCAGTAAGAGGGTTGTTCGTATGACTACCACCCTGCAAAACAAAGATCAGTTTGTAGTATGTAGTTTCCAAAGCTGCAAATTGCACATCATTGAACCCAAATCTGCGAAATTCTCTCCTTTGCGCTTTCTAATTTGACAGCGAATGAAATAAAATAGAAAACCTAATTTTTCTATTATTATTACATTAGATTTGAATTCCTATACATTCCGTCTAAAAATAAAAAAAAAAATTATAATTAATTACAGACCAAGAATGAATAGAATAAATCAGTAGGTGCGCAGATTTCTTGCGCCATTTAAAGATTTCAATTTCCACCATACGAACAACCCAAAATCCAAGAAAAATATATAGAATAGTTCTAAATATAAAACAGATTAATAAAGATTTAATTTCAGATCATTCGCCCGAAAACTAGGAACCAATTTCCCAGAAAAACTTTAATTGCGCAAATTAGGTAGAATGCCTTCTGCCCATTTGCGCAGATCTAGATCTGGTTTAATTCGGTTCAAGATTTGAACCTGGCTTTCATACCACTGAAGGGATGAGAGATCCATCGTATGGATGGCCAAACCCTACAGGAAGGTTGGGCAAAATTTAAAAAATTTCTCTCTTTCCCATCTGGGAATCACATTCCCAATTTTAGAAAACTGCATTTTCAAAGATCAATCTCAAACCAAACCGGACCATATCTGAAACCAAAAGGGAGGAGAGGGATCTACCTGATACAGAGTAACAATAACTCCCAATGAAGGTGTTCACGCCCACAGAGAAAACCAAAAACTGCTTCCACTGAAAATGACACAGTGAGAGGTGAAGCGGAATCAACAGGATGGCTCTTCAGCAAGAATGGGGAAGAGGGCTGGTGAGTATGACTTCAGATTGCTTCTTCTACCAAGAAGCAATATCAATAACAATTCTTGATCACTCACACAAGTGGAGATCAAATTGGGTAGGGGCTGTAAGAACAGGGAAGAACTCTGTAGATTGTTGTGTCTTGTTTGGTGTGTTTTGCACATCCACCCTGCTCTCTTATTTATAGCCTTAAAGAGAAAACCTCCTAATCTGATTAGGAGTTTCTTGATCCAAATCTTTGTTTGGATCCAGACTCTTTAAATGATAAGGATAATCCCTTATCTTATCTGCAGTTTAAGATCAACTTAATCCTAATTAAATTAGGAGTTTCCTGATCCAAATCTTTATTTGGATCTAGACTCTTTAAGTGGATAAGACTTATCCTCCTATCCTTATCTACTGATCCAAACCCAAATTTGCCCCTATTTAATTAATCTAATTAACCCAGTTCGAAATTGAGCTTTAGGCCCATTAAGTTTATGCGCTCACTTAACCTCTTAACCTGCTGCCCAATTGGCTCTCCTTGTATGGCGTGGGACCCAAACATTGATCTACACATCAATTACATAGGTTCAGCCTAGCCTCTATTACAAGGCCTGACCAAATTCACTATAGGATATAGTGAACCCCTGAGTCCATCACCATGGGCTCTTAATGGGCCCAACATTTACACTAAATGGTCCTTAGGTCCAGTCACCTTATGAAAACCTAAGGACTGTGGGTAATTGCAAGATTAGCCCATCAGGTATTACCCTCAATGGTCTTACACTTAACCTCAAAGCCCATAATGATCAACCACTGCCCAACAAGAGAGGACCTCTCCCTTGGCTACAAGGAACAGTGTTGCACTCTCTACTCACATGGATCTCGGGAATTAAAACATTTTGCAATCATTTTGAAACCATAATATGTATATATGTATATCTTTATATAAATATAGTTTGCAAAACAAATTTCAACAGTTGAAATCAACTGCCGGTAGTTTTAGGTTTCCATCAGAGAGAGTGCATCCCCGATCATTCACTTTCTCCGACAAAAGGGCTGATCCTGTCACTATGATCACCCACTCAGATGAATTCTCGGACTATCCCAACATACCCAGGTTTTGACCTCCTATAAGGATCAAACAGATTGACATATCAAAGACAGTCCAATCCGACACCTAGTGCAGTACCATAATCGAGTCAAGGGGTTAGGTGTAACATTCCAGTTTTGCCCATCTATCTCCAAGGTCTATGGCAATGCTGGAATTTCGGTCCGGTTCAGGGTTTCAAGAAAACCCACACTGCATGTACCTTGAGTCTCACCCTGGCAGTTGAGACAAGCCACCCCAACCAACTTGGTGGTACATCAGTGTCAGTCTTGGCACTGATGTACCTTGGGCCCTTCAACTTGTTGTCATCAAGTAGTTTTGCAAAAGATCTGTTTGCCATTTCCTGATAAAAGAGCAAACATCAGTCCACAACCTAATTTGATTCATGTTCATTTCATAGATATGGATTTTAATCTACGATCCATTTCCATTTATTCGTCTCTGAGATTTCCCTCCTCTTTCAGTGACGGAGACTACGGGTTGTCTCTGGAAATGTGGGAAATCACATAGGGTGCATGGAGCCAACTATTTCAGCTGCATAACCCCACCACCTTTCTGTGAAGGATCACATCCACTCATCATATGAGTTTTCCCTTTGGCCTCTGTCAGACAAGGTTCAGAGCCATTTTCAGGTAAACCTTTCTGTCCAGTGAGTGCTTACCCATCATATTCGTGAACGCCAAGGTACCGTGAGAAAGTTCCCATTTTCTGGTGAAGCCCCTCCCACATCGGTCTATGACGCCCCTATCATCTTATGAAACATTCAAACAAGCCCAACAGCAAATGGATAGCCCATTTTCTGGTGCGTTTCCTCATTACTGAAGGACCCATCCTCATGCTAATGATGGAATTACGCCCTCATTACTGAAGGACCCATCATCATATGAATCTCCCTATCACATGCACTCATATTAGCTGGAGGGAACAAAATTACGCCCTAGTTTGATTTAGGTCAAACCAAAGTGGCTCCCACTGACTTTCATAAAGCCAAATTTCGGTGGGCCTTAAATCGGCTAGGGTTCCGCACGCAACCTCTTGATGAGGTGTGGGGCCCACCACTGAGGGAAGTCATCCAATGACCAAAAGGGACACCATGGCAATGATGTGCATTCAGCCATGGTGTGCGCAAGAGCCACTGTCGAATGAGCATGGGCCAAGTACTTATGGCCCATGTACGCAGCACATCACACATCCATACATCACATGCAGGGATAAATTGATCCAATCAATTAATTATCTGTAAGGCCCGTTGGAAGCCCGTTGAAATTCCATAATATTAACCATTAATATTATCTAGGTATATAGGCTGAATTAGGGTTACCCAGTTCGACCCATACAGTTTTATCCTTTAAAATGAGCTTTTGCAGTTTTAACTATTTAAAACTGGGCCTTTACAAGCTGGGCCGAATTAACCATTTAATTAAATATCAATCCTTAGGCCCATTAGTGGGAAATTAGGGCTGACATTCAGCCTTGATTAAACCCTAGAATTGGTCCAAACAGTTTTGAACCAATCTTGGTTCGAATGGGTCTAGTGTTTGATTTTTAATTAAATCCTTAATTCAAGAAAATAATCTGAAATTAAATACTGATAAAAGGAAAAACAAGAATCAGTCAAACAGGGCTATTCTTACAATCCTTCCTGCAAAACAGAGGTTAGATCACAGAATGCAATTTCACAAACTGCAAATCGCAGATAGCATTTCTCTTATCTGCGAAATCTCCTTCTCTGCGCCGCCATCTTCGATCCAAAATAAAATAAATAGAAGTCCTATTTCTATTAATAATTACATCAGATCGAATACCTATACATTGAGTCTAGAAAATAAAAAAAAATTATTTACAGACCCAAAATAAGTCAAGAACTGCAAAATTGCAGGTTCCCTGCGCAAACCAAGAATTCGATCTCCTCTTGTACGAACAGCCCATAAATCAAGAAAATTATAAAGAACAATTCTAAATAATAATCAGATTTATTTAAAATTAATTTCAGATTATTTGCCCATCTGATTTGGGAACAAATTTCCCAAAACCAAATCTGCGCAAATTGGGTAGAACGCCTTCTCCCTAATTGCGCAGGTTCAGATCTGAAACAGAATGGTTCAAGATTTGAACCTGTGGCTCTGATACCACTGAAAGGGTTGAGAGATCCATCCCATGGACGCCCAAAGATTGCGGAATAAGGGGTGAATTTCAAAATTTTTTCTCTCCCTTCAACTAGGAATCACATTCCCTATTTAGAAAATCATATTTTCAATGATCAATCTTGAACCTTAAACTGAACCAGATCTGAACCAAAAGGAATGAGAGAGAATAATACCTGATACGGATAAGTAATATCTCCCAACGAAGGTGTTCACGCCCAAGGAAGGATCCAAAGACTGCTCCCACTGAAGATGGCGCAGTGCAGGATGGAGCAGAATCAGCAGTGTTCTTCCCAAGAACTCTGTCATTCACAAGAAACAACATGATGAAACGTGAGCACAACTTCCTTTTTCAGTTCTTTCTCAAAGAACCGATGTCAAGATCCAATCTTGACTTCTCCCACAGCTGGAGATCGAACTGGCAAACAGGGCGGCAAGAGCAGGGAGGCGGCAAGAGAGTATTCGCAGGGTGCAGAATTCTCTCTTCTTGATTTCAGCACTAAAGAGGATCTGATGTGTTTCTTTGTCTCTATCAAGGCTGCCGCCCCCTCCTTTTTGTTACCTTGAAAAGATCATCTCCTAATCCCATTAGGAGGTGCTTATCCAAATCATATTTTGATCAGCCTTCTCTTCTAGTGATAAGGTTAAACCCTTATCTTATCTGCAGATTAGATTAGCTTTATCCTAATCCCATTAGGAGGTTTCTAGATCTGAATCACATTCAGATCTGGACTCTCTGAGTGGATAGGATTAAGACCCTATCCTAACTGCTAATCCATCTCAGAATTCGCCCCTTTAATTAACTAAATTAATAGCCCAGTTCGAAATGGGCTTTAGGCCCATTAAGCTTATGTGCTCACTTAACCTTCCTAACTGCTACCCAGTTGGGCTTCCTTGTATGGCGTGGGACCCAAGCATTGATCTACACATCAGCCACATGGGTTCGGCCCAGCCTTTGTTACAAGGCCTGGTCGAATACACTGTTAAAGACAGTGCACCCCCTGAAACCCATCAAATGGGCTCTATGGGCCCAACACTTACCCTAAGTGGTCCTTGGGCCAAGCCACCTTGTAACACCTAGGGACTGTGGGCAGATGCAAGATTAGCCCATCAGGTATTATCCTCAATGGTCTTACACTTAACCTCTCAGCCCATAATGATCATACACTGCCCGACAAGAGAGGATCTCTCCCTCGGCTGCAAGGAACAGTGTTGCACTCTCCACTTATATGGATCCCGAGAATTAAAACATTTTGCAAACATTTTAGAAACCATAATATATATACTTTTATATCTCATATAAAATATACTTCGCAAAAACAAATTTCAACGGTTGAAATCGGCTGCCGGCAGTCTTGGTTTCCAACAGTGAGAGTGCATTCCCGATCATTACCTTTGTCCGACAAAGGGGCTGATCCTGTCACTATGATCACCCGCTCAGATGAATTCTCAGATTGTCCCAACATACCCAGGTTTTGACCCCCGCTAAGGATCTCACTGATTGGTACATCAAAGATAGCCCGATCCGACACCTAGTGCAGTATCATAATCGAGTCTAGGGGTCGGGTGTAACTTTCCAGTTTTGCCCATCAATCTCCAAGGTTCAGAGCAATACTGGAAATCTGGTCCAGTTCAAAGATTCAATTAATCCCACACTGTATGTGCCTAGGGTCTCACCCCAGTAGCTGAGACAAGCCACCCCAACCGACTTGGTGGCACCACAGTGTCAGCCTTGTCAGGATAGGTCTCCCCAGACCGACCCACTGGCTGTGAACATTCTAAACTAACATGAGTCTCAATAAGTGTCCAGTTTAAGGGTAATACACAGAAACATCCAAGGGAACATGAATCAAATATGTACTTTTATTCATTTACAATAAACTCATAAAGTACATCAATTTTGATTGAAGCTAAGGGCATACAAAACTGTCTAACATAACTATCTAACACCATTCTGAGTAGGGAGTGTGACACTGTACCTTGTAGCCGAGGGAGAGGTCCTCTCTTGTCGGACAGTGTTTAATCATTATGGGCTGAGAGGTTAAGTGTAAGACCATTTAGGTCTTATATACCTGATGGGCTAATCTCACTTAAGACCATAGTCCTTGGGCCTTTATAAGGTGGTTGGACTCAAAGACCATTTAGTGTAAATGTTGGGCCTGTTAAGAGCCCATAATGATGGGCTTAGGGGTTCACTATATTCAACAGTGAATTTTGCTAGGCCTTATAACAGAGGTTAGGTTGAACCCATATGGCTTTTGTAAAGATCAATGTTAGGGTCACATGCCATACAAAGAGAGTCAAGCTAGCTAGTAATTAAAAGGAGAGGCGAGCCCAAGCCCACTTACTTAATGGGCCTAGGGCCCAAGATTAATATGATTAATCAATATGGGCGAATCTGGGTTTAAATATGGTCTTCGATTAGCAGATAAGGATAAGAGAATAAGTCTTATTCACTTAAAGAGTCCAGATCTAAATAAAAATTTGGATTAGGAAACTACTAATCAGATTAGGAGATTAACTCTTTAAGATCTATTTAAATAGAGGAGGGTGAACTGCTAAAAGGTTACACACTACTTTCAGTTTTCCCTCTCCTTCTACTCTTGCCGCCATATACCTTGTTTGATCTCCATTCTTGAACTGATCAAGATTGGATCTTGATTCTGGCTTTTGCAAGAAAAATCAAATCTAAATTCGTGCTCACCTCCCTTTCTTGATCCTTGCGGAAGGATTGCAGTTCTTGCCGAAGAACTGCATTGTTGATCCTGCTTTATCTTAAGTTGTTCCATCTTCAGTTAAGGCGGGATTTGGTACCTACTTTGGGAGCTACACATGTGGATTCCGTATCAGGTATAGCCCTCTTTATTTTGGTTCCAGATCTGTTCAGTTTGTTTCTAGAATGATCATTGAAAAATGCAGTTTTTCTAAAACTAGGAATACGATTCTCGAAAGGGAGAAAGAAAATTTTTGAAATTTCGCCTAGCCACCCTACATGGTTTGGCCATCCGTATGATGGTTCTCCCTTCCCTTCAAAATCAATCTAAATCAAAATGAATTTGAACAGATTGGATGGTCTAGACATTGAAATGGACCAGTCCAAATTGGTCCAAAACATTCATTGGATTAGACTGGACCTGGTCCATTTATAATGGGTTCACATTGGACTGGACCGGATTGGACCAAATCCAATCCAATTGACACCCCTACTAATAACTACTAATATATACAAAAGAAATGAATGTGTAAGTGGGGCCCATCAATATGATATGCATAAATGGACATGTATATGGGGCCCATTTTTGGAAAATGCATATGGATCCCACTAATGGTAAATGCATATGGGGCCTACAAATATGATATGCTTGAATGGACATGTATGTGGGATCCATAATATATGATATGCATATATGGACATGTATGTGTGGCCCACATTATGCATAGATGAATTAAAACAACAATTGGAGCCTACAACTCTACTCTCTCTTTCTAGCGTATAATTATGTCATTTTTTTTCATTCAGCACCGACTCCTCCTCTCTTACTAATCAATACCATCTAAACATCAAAATAGAATTAAAACAACAATTGAATTAAAACAACAATTGGAGCATGTGAAGATGAACAAGTTTTCACTCTTACTCTTCTTATATTTTTGTTATTTTTCACTTGACTTATGCAAGAGTAAAGGTGTAAATTGGGCCCGAATGGGCCTATGTGGGTTGTGCCTACCTCCTTCAAAATCCTTAAGAGGTTAGGCCTGACACTATTTAAGAAACTGGGCCCAAGCCCACATGACACAAACATGCATGACCCACTCTATCTTAATCTTTATTGTTATAGTTATCACTATAGTTTATCCTTATCACTATAACCTGATTACTGCCAAGTGTATAATTGGTTGTAACCAAAGCTCTTGTAATCTATAAATACAATGAAAGGTGCAAGCCCAATGTAAGTTTTCTCTCCAAAATCATTCCAGATCTTTTATGGTATCAGAGCTTTCAAGACCTACGTCTACCATGTCAACCCAGTCCAACTCTCAAACCATCTCTAATACCAGTTCAATATCACCAATGGGGGGAAAATACTAAATCTTCCCAATACATTTGCAGTTCGGCTTGATTATGGAGCAGCCCATTGGGTTTAAAGACCGTAAGAAACTAGATTATATATGCCACTTAAGAAAGTCCTTATATGGACTTAAACAGGCTCCACGGGCCTGGTATCAATGTCTCCCCAAATTCTTACTGAAATTGGCTACTGAATTTGCTGTTAAGGACCTAGGCCCACTCAGCTATTTCCTAGGTGTTGAGGCAATTAGTACTAAATCTGGGCTTTTCCTTTCCCAATGCAAGTATATTTATGATTTGCTAACTCTGGCCCACAGGGAAGGATGCAAACCATCATCAACTCCTATGACCTCTAGCACAAAACTCTCTGCATTTGATGGAGATCCTTTACCTGATATGCACTTTAATAATACCTTACATTTACAAGGCCTGATATATCATTCTCAGTCAAAAAGGCCTGTCAGTTTATGCATAAACCCACTACAGTCCATTGGAGAGTAGTAAAAAGGATCCTAAGGTACATAAGTCCATAATCAATTATGGCCTATGTATCACCCCCTCATCATCCAATTAGCTACATGCTTTCTTTGGCGTTGATTGGGCTGGTTGCCCAGATGATCGGCGTTCCCAAGGTGACTTCCACATCTTTCTTGGTAATAACTTGATATCATGGACATCCAAGAAGCATGCCACTATCTCCAAATTTAACACAGAATCGGAATACAGAAGCATGGTTGTCGCTACATCTGAATTACTTTGGTTACAGTCACTTCTCTTTGAACTCGATATATCTTCCTCCTTATCACCCATTTTGTGGTGTGACAACATTAATGCAATATACTTAGTGCCAATCCAATTTTTCATGTACGAACAAAACATATTGAGATTGATTATCATTTTATTCATGAAAAAGTTGCATCTAAAATCTTGGACATTCGCTACGTATCTACAAAGACCAATTGGCTGACATCTTCACCAAACCATTGCCGACAGTTCAGCTCTCAGATCTGTGATTCAAAACTTCGTGTTGTGAGGTTGTTGAGGAAACCGGGCCCAAGCCCACATGGCACATACATGCATGACCTAAACACTAAATCTTATCCTCTAATCCTCTTAGTTTCCCACTCTACCTTAATCTTTTTCATTATAGTTATCACTATAGTTTATTTTTATCTTAATCTTTTTCATTATACCTAATTACTGCCAAGTGTATAGTTGGTTGTAACCAAAACTCTTGTAATCTATAAATACAATAAAAGGCGCAAGCCCAATGTAAGTTTTATCTCCAAAATCATTCCAGATTTTTTAGACACGACCCATGGCATGAGCTTAGGCGGGCTTGGGCCAGGCTTTTGGTTAGGCCATAAGAGGTATATTCTTTTAAAAGAATTGAAAAAATAGTGAAATTTTTTAAATAAATTAATAAAATAGACAAAAATTGAAAAAAAAATTAAAATTTTATTTTATATGAATTTTATGTATACAATTGTTGAAATAATAAAATAAAATTAAAAAAAAATATGACACAATTGGAATAAAATAGTATAATAAAATTGAAAATAAAAGGTTATATATTAATATTATATATATTATCTAATTATATTATATATAGTAATTACTATATATATATATGTATATAATTATATAATTATTATATATATGGGTTATGTTGGGCCACGGGCCCGTGGCAGCTTGACCCACTTTGTCGTGACGTGCCATGCCAGCTCATGTGCTTGAAAATCAAAGCCCAACATGGCCTGGAGGTATGGGCTAGGCCACAACATGGCCTGAATTCTATAGTAAAGGGACGTACCCAAAACAACCCGATTTGCACCTTTATGCAAGAGTCTGCACCAACTGGTGTTGAATAGACCTATTCATTGGTTGCATTTCATCGGGTTTGGTTCGAGTTTTGCCTATTTATTAATAGAAAATGTCTAGCCCGAGTTTGAGCCCCACCCTTATGTAAAGTCCAAAGCCTAGTTTAAACATAAAAACCTACGGTATAATTTTTACTATTTTTATTTTCTATGTTTTTTATAATCTTTGTTATATTTTTCCTATAATTTTTATTATTTTTTCATTTTCTATGTTTATTTATAACTTTTGTTATATTTTCTTATAATTTTTGTTTTTATGTTTTTTATAATTTTTGTTATATTTTTTGTAATTTATGTATGTAGGATTAATGGGTTGGACAGGTTGGATTGGGTTAAGGTGGTTTTGGGTTGAATCCAACCCATTTAGATTTTCCTAACTGGTTAGTGGGTCAGATGGATTGGGTTGAAGCATAATCCAAACCAAACCCAACCCAACCCGTCTATAGCCACCCTGGAGCTAGGAATAAAAACATTTAGGAAAATAATTTCCCAATTATGAGGTGGAGTGGACTGTAAAAAAAGCCTTAAATATAAGCTAAAAATACATTACCTGACCCACAAATAGAACATTTCACTTGATTAACATATATATGAAAAATATATTTTCATCACATAACCAAACGGTCTTCCAGCTTTTCTGATCTTTTAAAAGATATATAAAAAATGTTGCAACCAAACGATCTTTGATCTTGTAAGATCTATATGAAAAAACTCATCATGTCTTTTAACTATCAAATCTATTTAAAGATCTTCCAAAAGCGATTTGCCAAACAGCACCATATTATGAACGATGTGTACTCTTAATATTCTGCCTACGGTTGGCAATATGCTTTTATTTTTATGACAATGTGCTCAATCATTTCTTGATTGCAATTCTTGTTGATGACATTTCACCAAGTTTGAATTAATGATTTAGCCTTCGGGCTTTATACCTCAAAAAAAAAAAAGCTTTCGTGGCTTCATTGAACATCTTCAAATCCAATCATATCAGTAGCTGTATATTTGTTTACAGAATATACACTTCTGGCGTCTCTGTATGTAATGAGATTAGATCTGCTCCTCGGCGCCTCACACCGATCTCACAGGTATATCCTACCATGTATTAGGAACATCTTTCATATTTATGTGTTATTATTTATGGAAAATGTTTTTAATGCATAGTGGGATGTGTCTGTGAGGTCATTGTGAGGTGCCCTGTGTGAAGAAGATTTCAATTCGTTTGTAATTGGGTATGCAGCATATAATACGCATCTTGTGACCATCTGAAATTAAAAAATGAAATGATTGTGAAATATTTCACAATGTTTTCAAATCGTTGTTGACTTGGACGGTCGGACTGTTCAGACGACCGGTTCCATTTTACCTCAAATCCGGTCTTTGGTCAAAAACCGACCCAGATAGTTTGACCGTTGAACTGTTCGACCCGAAGAACAGTTTGCGATTTATTAAGTTAGAGCAAGAATGAAAAGAGAATAAGATCTCTAAATCTGAGACTGAGAGAAATCTCAGATCTACTTTCATTGCTACCGCTGTAATTCGCCATCGCCATCGCCACCACTATTGCCACTATAAGTCGTCGTTGCCACTGCAACCTACAAGTGACCTCCTCCTCCTCTTCCTTCTTCTTCTTCTACTTCTTCTTCTTCTTCTTTTAAACTCTCTCAGCCATCAACAATTTCTCACATCTCTCTCATTCTCAAACAGTCAAACATTTTTTCTCTTATATTTATATGCATCTTACCCTAACATTCCAATTTAATGGGTAAGATGACATATCACCAGTTACAATATTTAAACCTTTCGAACCGTTTGACCCAGACGATTAAACCATTGACCCAGAAACCGGTAGCCAGAATGGTTCCGTTTTCGGGTCAATTTTTAAAACCTTGATATTTCAGCTTTATTTCTACTCCTTTTATGCCGAAACTTTTTGTTCAAACAACAGCCTAAAAAATAATAGAAATGAAACATTTGAGATTTAGAATAAAGCCTAAAGTTCAATTGTAATTTTCCTTGACAAATAACAAACTCTACAATGTAGTGTCCACCAAAAGAAACCCCTCCAAACTGCAAACCTCGCTAACCACACAATTGAATACATATGCTTCATGGCCATTGCCCATGATTCAGCAGTCCAAATGGTCAATAGGCGTCCCTCCATTTAAGTAGACATGAATTCGAATTCAAATTCAGTAAAGGATAAATTTTTCATGTGCTGAATTCCATTGGGAACATGTATTCATAATGGACCAATTTTGAATTGGATTGTGTCCAAACCAAAATCAATTTAGATGAATTGAACGGACCAACAAAACATATTAAATTGGACTAGTCCAATCTATTTATTAGATTGGATTCGACCTGTAATGAATCTATATTGGATTGGGCTAGATTGAGTCAATATCTGATTGTAGGTGTCAATGGATTAAGTTTGAGTTAAAATTAATCTAAATTTAAATAAGTTTAAATAGATTGAATGGTCCAAGTTCATGGGATTGGATTGGACCTGGTCCATCTGTAATGGACTCACGCTGGACTGGATTGGGTTGGACCAAATCCACTCCATTGACACCCTACGCCTATTCATATCTACTGATCAACCTACAACATATATACCAAAATTAAAAAAAAAAAAAATCGAAAGAAAAAGTTGCTTCATGACTATGAAAAGAAAATAAACTTAAATACCAAAAACTATATTATATTATGCTTTTCACAGTAATGCATTTAATTTGCCACTTGTCACATGATTGAGGGATCCAGGACCCACCATTGGAGCTGGATGGGTTCCATATCTACATCTATAGTTTTATATAGAATTTCTTTTTCCCAACTTAATTGCATGAAATAATAATATAGTAGTGGTAGTACTAGTAAAAAAAAATAGAAAATTTTAATAAATTTAAATAATTAGAAAGCATATATAGTTATATATATTTGAAGAATTGAGAAATCGGAATTTTCTCCTTCTTGTTCTTTGTTTTTCTTAGAAGATATCAAGAATTTCCAAGATGTAACCATTGCAGAGCGGGCAATTCCCCCGGCTAACCCAGAGCTCCCTTGAGCAAAGCCTGCAGAACGTGTGTCCACATGGTACGAACGCCGCACCTTTATGCCTCACCATGCACACGCAGCATACGCACTCCCCTCCTCCATCATCTTCATCCTCGTCCTCATCATCGTCGTCCATCCCTGACCCCACCAAGGCCCCCAGCGTACCCTCTTGCCTATCCGTCTCCTCCAGTAACGCCATCAACGACACCCTTACTGGCGGCGCCTCCTCCGCTTCTACCACCGTCGGCGACGGAACTTCCGCATTCGGAGCCTCTTGCTCGCTTTCTCGTGCTGCCCCTTCTACCCCCCACCCCGCCATTATCGCGTCTCCAAGCCGTGGGGCTATCGTCAAAGACGACGAATTGTGCTCGGCGACGATGTCTTCTCGGCTGTCAGGTGTGTTCTCTGCTTCGGCTAAGGTGGCGATTGTAGTGTCTGTCGGACCTACGGCATTGATGGCGATGGAATGTGGGACCGGGAAGGGGCGTGAAATTTGGACTCTGCCATTGGCAAGGTAGGCATCTAGGTGCGAGGAGGATGAAGCCCGAGGGGTCCCGGAACGGCAGAGACGGTCCTTGAACGACTTCCAGTTCTTTTTGTTGCTGGAATCTTCATATTTAATGATGTCGTGAACCGTCTGGCTGGCCGGCGTCGGTCTCTGCTCCTCGCAGCCGAGTACTGCCCCCAGGGTTAGCCCCGCCAAGGCTTTTCGGCCGTCGTCGTCATCTCTGACTCTCAGAAAATCCCGGAGATTCGATTTCTCAAGAACCGCCAATGGCTCTGAGATCGATTTCTTCCGGCGACTACCTCCACCGGAAATATCCATTCAAACCGGTATGGAATTCCGATAACTTGAATACAGAGACAGAGAACAGCGGAGTCTTGAGAACAAGAGATTCGCAGTAACCGAAGCAGAAAGGCCGAAATAACTGACAGGGGAGAAGATTCTTGTTCTTCGAGGAATCTGAACACAGTGTTTCGAGTAAATCCAACGATTGGAAGTTTCCTTTCACGAAAAGGTAAAAGAAGTTCTAATTATGGGATTCGGGAATTTCAGAGCAGAACCGCAAGGTCTGCCACAAGACGCTCCAAATTCAAAGAACCCAATTCACGAAACTCAGCAAAATTATTTCCCTGCACGAAATATTTTCCCTGGCTGTACCTTCCTTCTTTAAACTTGAAACTTAGATTTGATCTTTCTAAGCCTTAGTGTCTGAAAGCACTTGGCATGAGAGGCAATGAGAAAAAACAAGCAGCTAGAACGAAGATAACAGAGGGAAGGAGAGAAAGAGAGAGAGAGAGAGAGTACCAGACGAACGTAAAAGCCAACTCTGGCTTACAACGAACGTAGAGGACCTCTCCTCTCTTGTTGCCTTCTAATGGTTGCCCTTCTCTCGATTTCCAACTTTCTCTCTCTGGTTTATGTCGATACAACGAGATAGAATTTTGCGCTTCATCGGGGTTTATCCTCTCTTTCTGTTGGGAATACCGTCGAACGTCGAGCGGGTCTTAAGGAAACCACAGGGCAGGGAGAGAGAGCCAGAGAGGGTGTCCAAATGACCAAACTGCCCACGCTGAGACCGAGACGTTCAACGACGTATTTGGTGAGTGGACTGATTTGGTCATCTACCTAAACACGGGCGAGCCTTTTTTTTTCGTTATTTATTTATTTACTTTTTTGTGGTAAAGATTAGTTAGTTAATTGGTTAGTTGAGTTTCAAAGCATGGCTGATTTCCTACACCGCTCCTCCAGGCTCGGTGTTATAGAATCGTTTGCTTATAATCCTGATCGTACAAAAAAGAATCTGATTTTGGAGTTTGGGAAGACCTATCTAGTTTAGTTTTGTATTAATTTGGATCTGTCAGAAATAGAGGCGGCTCCATCACATGGAATGGACGGTATAGATGAAATGTCGCGTCCATGGGTCATGAGTCAAGACTGAATCCAGTAAATGTCAAAAATGTCAAAACTATCATTGTACATTTTCTTCTACCCTGAATTGGTTTGCGTAATTGAGATTTTAGACTGATGAAAGTCATTCTCTACTGCCTTCAAAAACACATTTTGTTACTTTCAGTTATTTTTTTCCCTCCATCATATTTTATGTTTTTCTCTCCTCTTTTTTTAAGATAACCGGTTCAATCTCAATGTAGAGTGAACAATGTCTTTTTTGGTTTTGACATTTTCAATAGATAATTGACGTCAGTTAACAATAAGGACCAACTTGATATTTTTTGAAAGTTTAGATATTACAATGGCACGTTTAAAAGTTTGGGTACTAACATGACACTACCCCAAAATTTAGGGTATGAAAATGGAGTTTTCCCAAAAAAATAAAAAACCTAGGAGCTTACCTACCAGCCATTCATTTAAAAAAGTTGTTAGTTGGTAACAGCATCCCATGGGTGGATTTAAAAAAGCTATTCTTTTTATTTTTGCAATTAGCATAAATTACAAAGACCCTCCTCTTCTTTAATTTGTGAGAAAGACCCTTTGAGTGAACTTTTACCGTGCGACAAATTCCCCCTAGCCGCTAAGTAGGGGTGGATTCGAGCCGAGCCAAGCTGAATAGTACGTGGCTCGAGATTGTTCTACAAGGCTCAAGCTCGAGCTCGGTTCGAGCCAGAACCTTGAGGTCGAGCTTGGCTCAAGTCAAAAATTCATAGTTCGACTTTGAGAAAAAATGTTTTATAAAAATAAAAACTTATATATAAAAAATATTTTTATTTGATATTTAAAAAATTAAAAATTATAATAATTAATAATTATAATATTTTTATTGTATATATATATATATATATATATTCCAGTCGGCTCGCGAGCCGAGCTCTATTAGGCTCAAAGCTCGGTTGAAACCAAACAGAACCGAGCTTGAGCAACTTGTGAAAAGCTTAGCTCGTTACCACCCCTATCGCTAAGTTAGATGAGAGAATGTATTAAATTATCAAAATACCCATTGAATTTTGTTTATTTTGTTTCCATTGCCCTTTTATCTTATACCCTAACCTAATTTAATCTTTGTATTCCTTTTCCTAGTCTTTGTTGCTCAACAATCACCATTTTTCTCATCTCCCTTTGCTTTTGCCTCTACCCCTTGCCTATGCCGATCACCATTCACCCTCAACATTTACCATGCGTTACCCACACGAATAACAAAATTGGACAATCAAAACACCTTCAATACCGACCTCTTTTCAAGTCTCTTGATATCCCTCACATAAGAGAGACAAAATGCTATTTACCTTTTAGGAAGAAATGGCTATATTAGGCAAAGAATGGCACAACAAATAGAAGCAACCAATTGAATAGGATTGAACAAATCAAGGTAAAACCAAAGAATGGCACAACCAACAAAATCACCAATCATGTGGATTTTCATGACAAAAACCACCAATTGAAGAGGATTGAACAAATCAATTGTCGTTGTGGTCATTGGACTCATGGTGATTAGTCATCTGGTTGATGATGCTTGATGAAGGGTGATTTGGCACAACCTAATAAGTAAAGGTCACATGGATGTGATCTGCTTGAAGGATGACAACTCAGCAAAAGGAGCCTATTCAACAGTTTTTAGAGCTCGGGTGTTCAGTCACCTCGACACAAAGCCACCTCGACATAAAGTCACCTCGGCATAGAGGCACCTCTGTACCTAATCCAGTTCGAGGCCCAAGAACCGAAGTGGCACGTAATCGACTCCAAAAGCTTCCCAGTGGATTCTGAACCTCATGGGATCATGCCGCATAACGGCTGGCCTTATCCTCTCTCTGCCCGGATCGGGCGGAGATGAAAGACTCCATTAACTAATACTCAAGCCGAAGATCCCGGAACTGTTTCGTGAGACACATAGCAACTTGGCTATATAATGGCAACAACCCCTCCAGGGCCCAGGTATGCACGATTATTTGCTCACTAGTACACTTATCATTCAACTTTCAGCTCGCAATACTAACTTAAGCATCGGAGCGAGCTCGCCGGGTTAGCCACCTCGAGTTCTCCGAGATTCACTATTTTGCAAACCGAACCAGCTCACCATGTAGCCAAGTTCCAGGTCATCCTCCAACAAGGAGCATCTAGATCATGCTCCATCATTTGGCACCTTTGTGGGAACTTCGTCTGTGCACGGGTAGAACACAAGACGAGTTATTTTTTATGGAAAGGATCGAAGAGAAGATGTCAAGGTCTAGAGGTTGGTTGTAATCGTGGAAAAGGGCAATGGTACCTACAATGTTACGGATGGAGTTCGAATTTAGCTGGTCTATGGCAGTGTCAAAGAACTTAATGACTTTGATTATGAAAGGGTGGAGTGGAAGACGCAGCCCAACCATGAGCTACTCCTCGAAGACCATGATCTTGTCATGATTGCGATCCCAAGGAAAGTTGCGTAACAGAATATTGTACACAAGGTCGTTGGAAAGTCTGCACTGAGCTACCAGAAATAGGAGCCTGTCCGCTATCATGGTAGACGGACCGAAGCTGTCTGGTAGGCGATCTTGGTGTGAGGTGGAGGCCGACCTGCCAAAGGCCTCTCGCTCTCACCGAGGTGAGTCCACCTCGGACGGATTGGAATCCACATCCTGTGCTAAAGTGCCCACCTCTCAAGATGAGGCTCCGCGGTCTATGCCAAGATCCCCACCTCGGCCCCAATGGACTCACGCTCCCATCTAAAAGGCTATCTAAACTAAGGCTAGACATACTGACAGAAAGGACAATGAAATCAAAAGCAAAGGAAGGCGAACTCACAAAAGGAAGACAGGAAAGAGCAAGATGACCTCGGACCCAGGAATAGCTGACATCGAGCTAGGTTACTTGAACGCAACCTCAAGGACTCTAGATTCGCGATTTTGTGGCAAAGAAAATGAGCCCTTCGGCCCCTATTTATAACTAGTATATCCGGGAATCAATGACCGAAATCTGCACAATCCAACGCCTCCTAGGAAAACCGTTTGCACACTTCCTGATGTTGAAATCAGTTTAGCGCACATTTTGACATCCGCGGAGGCTATAATTGGCTTGACATCCGCGCGTATCTGATATGTAATCTGAGTCACTTCCTGGTTGAACCAAACGGTCGAACAGGTCCAACTGTTGCTCTGCCCTCCATATCACCTAAACTTCATGCCAAATCCACCTAGGCTCGTCATGAACTCCTCACGCCAGGTCAGGACCCTTGGCACGAGGAGTGGGGGGCAATTAATGAAGGGTAATTTGACACGACCTAATAAGTAAAGGTCACATGGATGCGATCTGCCCGAAGGATGACAGCTCAGCAAAAGGAGCCTAGTCAGCAGTTTTTAGAGCTCGGGTGTTCGGTCACCTTGGCACAAAGCCACCTTGGCATAAAGTCACCTTGGTACCTAATCCAGTTCGGGGCCCAAGAACCGAAGTGACACATAATCGACACCAGAAGCTTCCCAGCAGACTCCAAACCTCATGGGATCACGTCGTGTAACGGCTGGCCTTATCTTCTCCTCGCCCAGATCGGGTGGAGACGATAAACTTCATTAACTGATATGTTACTCCCCGATTAAAGCGGAAACGGATCTCATCTACTCAGGCCAAAGATCCCAAAACCGTTTCGTGAGACCCATGGCAGCTCAACTATATAAGGGCAACAACCTCTCGTGGGGCCCAGGTACGCACAATTATTTGCTCACTAGTACACTTATCATTCAACTTTCAGCTCGCAATACTAACTTAAGCATCGGAGCGACCTTGTTGGGTTTGCCACCCCGGGTTCTCTAAGCTTCACTGTTCTGCAAACCAAACCAACTTGCCACGCAACCAAGTTATAGGTCATCCTCCAGCTAGGAACATCCAGATCGTGCTCCATCAATCTCTTCTCACCGTTCAAATAAACAAGGGTAGTTTGAGAATTTAAAATTTGAAACAATTAAATGAAATTTATTTTGAAGTAAATTGAGGAAATACTAATAAAAGGGGTCTTTGTCTAATGGCTAAAATTCAAAAGGGTCTTTATCGCAAATTAAAATTTTGGGTGATCCTTGTCACAGGCCCATAGTATACGGGGTCTTTGTAATTTACCCTTTCAATTAAAAATTAGGCCTCGAGGAGATTAATACTACTTCCATTGTATTAAAATGTATCAAGGCTTTCTAGCCGTTGATTGAGATGCATCACGGATGGATCGTGGCTGACATTTTACTATGGGAATATAATTGTACGGGTGCTCCTACGCAATCATAGAGGTAGTCCAGGAAAGAACCATTATCAATTTATTGCATGGTTCTAAGTTGTAATTGGTGTGGATCATGGACCACTTTCAGAGTTTTATAAATAAAGTCCGATCTCGTTACACACCTATGTAGTCGACGGCGTTATTGGGGACAGAGTGTAGGTTAGGTGGACGAGATTGACCTACTCACTTTTTTATGGTTATGGACCTTATGGTCCCAAGCTACTACCAACGAGTGTTTAAGATGCGACCGGACTATAAATCGGAGTGCTCTACGCCAAAGTTTTAAAAAACTGATTAGAGGTTGAACTGTTTTTGCCACGGCGTCATGTGTCATGTATAGTTTAATTCTGTTTATCATAAAATAAGTATTATTTTATGTTTAATTTTTAATTTTTATTTTTTATTTTAAAAAATGTTAAAAATTGTGATTTGATGCCAAAAAATGGTTTTGGGTGAAAATAGAAAGGCAAGGTGCCTTTGGCCCCTTGAAATGCATAAATCTCGAAAAATTGTTCAAAAAAAAAAAAATCACCCAATCTGACATTTAAACACAAAGTTATGATCTTTGGAAGTTTGCAAATACATTAATTGTGCAACTCGTGATTTGGTGATTGGTCAAATAAATCAACGGTTCAATGACCCGGATCAGACAAAATTTAACTAGGTCAAAAGGTTTTGACTAAATTCTAAGTTTTAGCCAAACCGGACCCAAAAGCATGGCTTGACGGCAGTTCAATTATCTGGGTCAATGGTGGATTGAAAACATTACTCTAAAATCATCATTTAATCAGGACTTAGGAAGGCCACCAGTTCTTGGTTTTTTCAATCCAGTTGTCCAGTTTAGGCCGAGTCTTAAAACATTGTTACCAACCCTTGCATAGACATTCAACACATACTATGCTATGGTGTTATCTGTAGGGACAAGCATGGGTTGATTCACTAGGTTCCAAGGAAGAATATGGAACCTACCCTATAGGGCTCAATTCTAAGTTTCTAGAATTCGAAATACCCTATCAAAATCAATTCTAAGGTCGGTTTTGGTCTTGGCGGTTCCAAGGTCTACCCATAACTCTAGGCTTTCACGACATCCCTATTCGGTTGGCCTTTTGTTATCACTCTTCTATCAGCCTTTGAGCCTTTCGCTATATCACCATTCACCAGAGATAAGAGGAGAGAAGGGAAGAAAATTAGAAAGACAAGAAGGAAAGAAGACAGAGGAGAAGAGGGAGAAAGAGAGGGCAAATTTGGATTTTTAAAATATTATAATAGTCACGTGATGCCACATGTGAACTTAATGGAAATATTCATCCTATTGCTAAAAAACTTAGACCTTTAAGTCATTTTGTAAATATTAGGGATATAATTACTTAATTTTGCAAAACCCGGGGTAGTTTTAAGTATTTTGCCAATTTAGATGAAAGGTTTGGTTAGAAATGAGCAGGGGTACAAATCAAGTCCAACTTTCAGATTGAGATCATCCCTAAATAACATGAAGGGGATGCAATTTGGACATGTCCCAACCCAAGATTTTGTATGGGTTGGGCCTGATTTTTCAATCTGTGGGATGGGCATGAACCATGAAACTCACGCTTGACCTAAAACTGATTTGGGCTTGGGTTGAGATCTCAAATAGCTTGAGCCTGACCTTGCTAGCTTAATCCAACCCAAGCCCATTTTAAACAAATATATACATAGCTGAACCTACATATGGGAAAATCTATGATGCAGAAAAGATATGGAATGGGAAGAGTTTTGACCAATCAAAACCCATCCATGAATTTTGATAAATAACACCTGATTGGCTACCATATTTATTATTCCAGTTCATTGGTCATAAGTTTTTCAGATATCATATCTTTTCCATACCATAGTCGAACCCCATACATACATGTATTGTGTTTATATAAAAGTATTTTTTTAATTATATATACATGTGTATAAACTCCCAAGTCCCTAACTTCGTAGGCTAGGGCTGTTAATGGGTCAATCTACCCGACCAATTAGACCGAATTGAACCATTTACACAAGTTCTGGTTTTTGTGATTCTGCCTCAATAATTGAATCAGTTCTGGTCCTTGCTTCTTCTGAACTGATTCAAACCCAGACCAATTGTTTTGTTAATAATATATAAAGGCTTGATAGTTTTTCTTGTAATTTTTATTATATTATATGTCTAAAATGGTAAATTTAATAGGTAATATATAAGATAGTTTTAGTTAAACACTAGATTTATTAACATATAAATAATTTACTAATTTATTGTAATTTGTATAAGGTTATATTATCAAAAATCAAAATTTAAGTTATTATTTATATAAATATGTAAAATCTATTATATTAGAAAGACATAGTATGGTACTAAAAGTACTTTAACCAATCAAAATCCATCGTGAATTTTGATAAATACCACCTAATCGATTACCATGCTCATGATACTAGTTGATTCGTCACACATTTTTGGGATATCATGTCTTTCCATTAATGTAGTTTAACCCATATAAATAAATATAGATCTTACTATAATCGGGTTTATCAGGTCAAACCCAATTATCCTAATTAATAATCGGGACGGGACTAGGACACCCTGTCCCAACCCATTAATAGTGACAACCCTACCATAGGCTGCAAGTCAGCTTTTCTGCTTAGAAGAATTTCAACCACATTGGACTTGGGTTAGGGTTTGAAGAACCAACTGAAAATTTAACAAATTTCGACATAACTCAATTAGGACTGCAAATGAATTGGATCGACCCAACTAACCTATTGGCTAGGTTGAACATATAGCACCCTGCCCCTATACGGGCAAAGCTGCATATTACATTAGAATAACAAAAATCTATATTACTATTAAAAGTGTGAATGGGAGTGTGGAGTTTTCTTTAACTAAAATACCCTAAGTTTTGAATTTGAATCCTCTTTAATTATAAAGACAAAAATGTTATTTGAACAACCACTTTTCTCCTTATTCAAAATCCTTTTCATTAAGTCTTGTGTTTAACGTATTAACTCCCATTAACATTCATTGAATCCTATTCTTAACTAGAATACCCTTATTTTTTAATTTAGTCACTCTAAGTCTCTCTCATTAAATCTTATATTTAGGATATTAACTCCATTAATTCATTGAATAGTATATTAATTAATCATATTAAAGAAAAATGTGTGACAAAGAATAATTGTTTCTTTTAATGATATAAAATAAAAATTTAAGACCAACTAAAAAATGGAGTTGTTTTCCTGTTTGGTGCCAAGTCAACAATTAAACCTTTTGGGTTAAATGTGCCAACTCTTGATGTTATAATTAAATAATAATAAAATTATAAAAAGATGAAAAAAATACAAAAAATATTGTAGAAAATATTTTGGACACATCTCTAATATCATATGTTTATCATATTAAACAAAAATAAGTGTGACAAATAAGAATAATTTTTATAGACATGAAAATATAAAAAAAAAACTGTATAAAATTTTGGAAACATATTATTTGCTATCATCATTATCAAAAATTGCCATGTGCAAAACTAGTATGAAGAAAAGGAGAAGCCCTAACCCTAACCTTATTTTAACTTAACAGCTTTCAATCATATTAAATCCTAAACTTCTTAACCCTAACCAAACTCAGAGATAATGATGGATTAGTTGGGACTCGAGCAATGATGGAGTTGGTTGGATTTCTTCACATTTTTCCTTTAAAATAATTTCTCATATCTTTGATTCGAAGTTAGCTGATCAAGTTTAATATTAACACTAGTTAGGACTTGTGTGATGCACAGGATTTGTTCAAAGAAATTGAAGCAAAAGGGAGTTATTGTACAATCAAAATGGGATAAGCCATTTTAATCTAATTGAACAAAGTCTAACTTTTTGGGTTATGTACATGCGATACAAATGCTTTATTAATAAAATTGTCGAAAGAGTGCTTTTTTTATTCGAAGTTAGCTAATCAGGTTTAATGTTAACACTAGTTGGGACCTGTGTGATGCACAGGATTTGTTCAATGAAATTGAAGCAAAAGGAGTTATTGTACAATCAAAAAGGGATAAGTCATTTTAATCCAATTGAGCAAAGTCTAATTTTTTGGGTTATGTAAATGCGAAACAAATGCTTTATTAATAAAATTTTTGAAATAGTGCTTTAACATACCAAAGTTTTTCATGTTCAAACTAAAAATAACAACTTACTTCAAGAGGGATTCCTAATGGTAAGGCCATTTTTAAGGGAAGTTGAGGGAAAATGAACCTTATAACAGGTAGAACCAACTGATTAACTAAAAGTTAATTTAAAATTGAATTGAAATGTATGTTAGTTTTATTAATAATTTTATTTTCATTATTTATTATTTGCAAACCATTGGTTTTGTTATTTTTATTAGTTTTAAACAGAACAAAAAATTTATTAATAAAATTATAATTTACTCTTTATTACAATAGTAAATCATTTTAAGAGAATTGTAAAAGAGTATTATTTTTTTAAGATTAATAATAATCAATAATATTTTTATATTACAAATAATTAATTTTAAGAACAATAATTTTATATAAATACATTTTTATTAATTGTTATTAGTTATTAATAAATTTTATTTATTTTTTATTTTTAATCATTAAAGTTTTCAAAAATATTAAATATTCATTAATTTGTGGAAAATACCATAATTTATGGAAAATACTATGAGCTAAGGG
Organism: Nelumbo lutea; assembly: GCF_056320005.1. Lineage (NCBI taxonomy): Eukaryota > Viridiplantae > Streptophyta > Magnoliopsida > Proteales > Nelumbonaceae > Nelumbo > Nelumbo lutea. Next base: position 62,481,261 of record NC_142686.1, on the reverse strand, counting down.
AAAATTTGGTTTCTTGGAATCTTGTTTTTAGAAGGGCTTTTCAAGATTGGGAAGTGGATCAAGTGATGGATCTGTTTGCTCTGCTCTCAAATCAGATGTTAAAAGTGGAGGAAGAGGACTCCTAGGTGTAGAAGTGGTCGGCTGATGGCCTATTCTCAGTGAAGTCGTTTGCCAAAAAATTGTCAGGGGGAATAATGAGAATTTCTTGACTGAAAAAGTTTGGAGCCAGATTCCCCCTCATAAAATAAATGCACTTCTTTGGGTTGTGGCCTTAGATAGAAACTTCACTAAGCTGAATCTAGTTAGAAGGGGAATGCAAATTCAAAATTTGGGTTGTGCTCTTTGTGGCCAAAATGAAGAGGACAATAGCCATCTTTATATACATTATCCTGTCTCAACAGCCTTGTGGGATCATTTTCTTTCTTCTGTGGGACTATCCTGGATCATGCCAAGTAAAGTGATGGATCTCGATCTTAAGAACCTGGGAGCATCAAGACCTCTCCAAGTTGGCAAAAAGTATGTGGTTGGTTATTCCTACAGCAGTGATCAGCACCATCTAGGTAGAGAGAAATAGAAGAGTTTTTCAAAATAAATCTAAAGATGTAGACAATCTTGTATCTTGTAGTGTGTGGAAATTAGTGTCTTGGACTTCAACTGTGAAAGGGTTCCAATCTAGGGCTCTTAGTGCACAACTGAGCTCTAGAAGTTTGTTTGAGCTGTAATCTAGTTTTGGGCTTGCTCAAGGTTCAAAGTATCAGAAATGCCAAGTGTATCAGAAAGTCAATTTTAAGAGACGTATTGGGATACGTCTTGGATATGCATGCGCATCAGAGAAAAACTAAGATACGCATACATATGCTAGGAAACACTATAAATACTTTAATAAATCATAAAAATACATCAATAAGACTAAATATAAGACCTCAATGAGGTGTATATACATTAAATTAACATATTTTAATGGTTTTATAAATAAATACATTGTAGTTAATTATAATTTCATTAAAAATCACATGCTTAACTATAATTTATAAATTATAATTCTTAAGTTTTAATATTTTATGGGATGGGAAAAAACCCAACTCTCCTATCCAAAAATAAAACATGCATTGGCATAACCTCTAAGTGAAAATATAATTAATAATTATTTATTATTTATTATTTATTTCCAAAAATTATAAATAAATAAATAATCATTATACAATATATTTAAAAAATATTTATTAAATAAGAAATTTTAATTGCTTGGTGGATATGATATATTATCCATAGAATTATAATATATTCAGTCATTGTGATCAAATGATAAAATATAATTAATTACTATTTATTTTTAATTCTAAAAATAAAAAAATAAAAAATAATAATTAAAGAAAAATTTTCAATTGGTCCATGGATATGATAAATCATCAATAAAATTATAATATATTCAATTGTTGTGATCAAATGATAAAATAAAATTATTTATTATTTTTTTTAATTCCATAGATCTAAAACATATTAAGTCTTTATAGGCAAAGAAAAAATTGCATTTTCAAATTTTTTGTTAATTTATATTTCCCCAAATATCTTCATGAAATTTCCATAGATATATTAATAACACAAAAAAAATTATGATTTTGAATGTAAGAAATGTATATCAACATAAATTTAAACATTCAAGAAAAAAAAAAGAAATCACAAAATATTATAAAAATTTAAAACTTACCTATTTTTTCCATATTTTTTTTTTAATTTGAAAAATCTTTAAAAAGTTAACGAATCACACTTGTTTCTTGCATATTTTTGCAAATCTAGTACTCTATGAATGAAGTTTAGAGTTTTAGACTCACTCGGGGGGCTTATTTCAAGGAAAAGAATCTTGCTTTCCCCCTTTATTTTTTTCAGTTTTTTGTCGTATCTTTTTCATAGCGTATCAGTTGATGCACTACTAATACATGCTGATACACCTCCCGATACACCCCGATACACCACTGATACGGGTCCAATATGCATGAAAAAAGATGAGACACCCAGTTTTCATGTGTATCTCATATTTGTTTTTCAAAGATACAATATGATACACCCCGTATTGGGCGTATGTATCAAAATTTTGAACATTGAGCTTGGTTCTTTGTATTCTAGCTCCGATTTTGGAGCTCCTCTATAATTTTTGTTTGTCTTAAAAAATTACCTTACCTTTTTTCAAAAAAAAAATCCAAGACACATATTATATAGATTCTTACAAATTAATACATGTACAAAGCCTGTTATTTTATTTTCTATTAAAGTCCAATAAACAAAATATATGCAATTTATTTGAATTATTATATCAAAATTTCTATTTTTCTACTTTTATTTTAACATTAACATAAAATCAACTACAAAATTAATTCGCAAATGCTTGGTAAACAATATTTTCATTTTTAAAATATGTTATTATAAAATGTAAAATAAAATTTTAATTAATAATTTATAAAAAATATATATATAACCTTAACTTAAAATATATCAAATCTATTAAAATTTTGAATATACATATCATATGAAAATTCATAAATTTTAATTACTAAAATTATTATTTCATTATTAATTTTTTTATTTTATAAATTCTCTAAAGTGCAAAATTATTTTCATATAAATGTAGGTTAGTGGATTTGATCACTTCAATTTATGTTATATTCTCAAGTGTTTTGTAAATAATATTTTTATTTTGCAACTAATAAATACATTGTTATTTAATACAAATTAAAATATTAATTAATAATTTATAAAAATTTGAGTATACATATAGTGTGAAAAATTATAAATTTTAAGTATTAAAATAATTATTCTCTTATTAATATTTTTATTTGTGTAAATTTCTTGAAATTAAAAATCATTTTTTGGTATATATATAGATTTGATAAATTATTTATTCCATTGGTTTATAAAATACTAATTTTGAAAATTATTCTTTTAATTTGTAATTGGACTTGTTGAATATTAGTATTTGTTGTTTATTTTGATTGCATGTAGACATTAATGTTGATAAAGGTTAATGTATTTCATTTATTATAAAAAAAGTATAAAGTGGTTTGGTGGATGAAGAGGCAATACACTCTTAGTCGTTGGGTGACTTGGGTTCCTGGGTTCAAATAACAAAGTGAGAGCAGTTTCGTTGTTGTTAAACGAAGGTGCAATATGCTTTTGCATCGGTGTGTATCGAACCTTATCACTCGGTACTATATTATACGCGTTGATATGGTAGCATATCGGACTAATACACATGATTGATAGGATATGCCTCCAATCGTGACGAATCCATGTCGATGAGGTCTGATACTGATATTGTATGTCCCGTATTGGGTGTATCGTGTCAAAATTTTAATCCTTGTTTAGGATAGGGCTCAGAAATAAAGGATAAGAGGCTCAAAGTTCTCTTCGATATGGGTTTTGTATATTTGAGCTGACAAATAAGGTCTTTACTACATTCTTACCTTTTCTTTTGGCTTCCCTTCATAACCACATGGATTGAGAAATGCCTTCTATGCCTTTCGATGCCATGAGTCATACATCTTTCTTAAGTAGTGAGGACTTTGTTTTGGAACGAAATGTGAATGGATAGGATTAAAATGAAATTAGAGGGTGAATGTTACCTAGAGAATGCATTACTAGCTTGACTGCCCTACCTTTTTTTACTCCCCTTTTTCATTTGTATTTCCTTTTTCAATGTTGTACTTTGTTGCCCCAATTTTCTCATTTCAATTTACCATATTTTCCAATTTCTCACTTTATTGTTTTTTTAATATGCTTTGTTGCTCCAATTCTCTATTGTTTTGGTGTAAGAACATTTAAACTTTTGACATTTGTCTCTTGGAAAGGGTTTAGAACAATGATTAACATGAAGGCTCAAAGGGTTAGCTAGCTAATTAAATAAATAGGTTAGAGTGAACAATGTAAAGTAAATGATTGATAGATGGCCTCCCTTCGTTTCTTGATTGTAAGCATTCATAAAAAGAATTGCATGTCAAGCTTGTTCCTAGTTGGTAGTTTAAAGGAGAATTATTGCTCTTGAAAATGTTGGGGCCCCTTAGTTAATTTTCCTTTAGTATCTTTTTCCTTCAGTAGTCGTACAAGACTACAGAGACTCTTTAGGTTTTGAACATAAAATAAAAGAGAAGAAGAGAGATAGAGAAGGGGCACTCGTGGGAGAAGATTTGAAAGAAGAGAGTGGTTGGAGTGCATAAAACAGTCGGCCCACTCCTTAATTTATATACATAATTTCTTAATTGTAAAAAAACTTTAATGCTTACATGGCAATAAAAGATAAGATTAAAATAAAATTAATCATAGATAAAATAGAATAAAACTAATTCTACTAGGAAAGTTGATCCTAATCAATTAAATCTAAGTACATCTTAGGGTGTCATACGGATACACTTAATGTGGGGTCCACAATTTCCTACACTCCCCCTCAAGTTGGGTAATAGATATTTGTCATTCCCAATTTGCATAGATCTTCTTCTAACTTCTTTCTTGAAACAGCCTTGGTGAATAGGTCTGCAAGCTGCATGTCAGAGGTGATGTAGGGAAGGCATACTTCTTGAGATGTAACCCTTTCTCTAATAAAATGCCGGTCCACTTTGATATGCTTACTTATGTCATGTTGTATTGGATTATGGGCTATATTGATGGCGGCCTGATTATCATAGTACAATATTAGGGGTTTCTCATAAATAATATCCAATTCCTCAAGTAATGATTTCAACCATAGAATCTCAGCCACACCATTTGCCATGGACCTATATTCAGATTCAGCACTTGAACGAGAAATAACACTTTGTTTCTTACTCTTCCAAGAGACCAGATTACCTCCTACAAAGGCACAATATCCAGAGGTAGATCTTCGGTCATCAACACACCCAGCCCAATTAGCATTTCCAAGAGACCATATTACCTCCAACAAAGGCACAATATCTAGAGGTAGGTCTTCGATCATCAACACACCCAACCCAATCAGTATATGTGTAGATTTCTATCTTCATGTGGTCATTTTTCTTGAACAAAATGCCTCTTCCTGGGGACCTCTTCAAATATGCTAATATCCTTTCAACCACAAGGAGGTGAGTAGTTCTAGAAGAGTGCATATACTGACTAACTACACTGACTGCATAACTGATGTTAGGTCGTGTGAGGCAAAGAAGAGAAACTTTCCAACTAACCGTTGAAACATAGCTTTATCTTCAATAGGCTCTCCACCCTCTGCACTAATCCTGTGGTTCTGTTCAATGGGTGTGTCCGCAAGCTTAACTCCCAATTTTCTCGTTTCTTCTAACAGATCAAGAACATACTTTCATTGAGAAACAAAAATCCCATGCTTGGATCTAACTACCTCAATGCCCAAGAAGTATCGTAGTTCCCCCAAGTCTTTTACCTCAAACTCTTGATGAAGGAGTTGCTTAAGAGACTCAATTTCACTAGTATCACTCCCGGTTACTACAATATCGTCCACATACACGACAAGCAAGGTTACGGAGGAACCCACTATCTTAATAAACAAGGTGTGGTCTAACTGAGCCTACACATATCCGAACCTATCAAAAGCTCATCTGAATCTGTCAAACCATGCTCTAGGGGATTGTTTTAGTCCATATAGATCAGGAAAAAATGTTATTGAACAATTCTGCCCTTTTGTAATGCTACTACTGAGAGCAAGTTAGTATTAATCTTAGAAACATATAGGACGGAGGATAGGCAAATTGCATCAGACAACTTGATGTCTCCTTTGCCAAAAATAGGAACAAGGGATCCATCAGTAATGGACACTTAGTCTTTACTAGAAGATAAATGATTTCAAGAAAGGCTTGAAAACTTGCTAGAAAATTCTGAGAAACTCTGTTCTTGATAATCAATTTCAGTCTTGAATAGAAAAAACCGATCTTGAACCATAATTCTTCTTAAACTTTGATCAAACTTCAGTCTTGAATAGGAAAAAGCTGATCTTGAACCAGAATTCTTTTGGATTTTTGATCACCACCTCTAGTCTTGATCAAGAACTGATCTTGATCCTCTTCTCTTCCTCTGATTCTTCCTGGTTATCAAATATTTGATCCAATTTTTGAACTGTTGTTGTAGATAACCTCCAAGAATTAGCCGAAGGGAGCTTTCTCTATTCTTCCATCCCTAGGCAGTTCTCATGTGGTCGGTTGGATCAAACTCACGTGAGAAGCCCTAAATTTGGCTCTAATACCAGGTAGTCGTACAAGACTACAAAGACTCTTTAGGTTTTGAATAGAAAATAAAAGAGAAGAAGAAGAAGAAGAAAAGAATAAGGGAATAAGAGAATAAGAGAGATAGAGAATGAGCAATCATGGGAGAAGCTTTGAAAGAAGAGAGTGGTTAGATTGCATAAAACAGCCACCCCACTCCTTAATTTATATACATAGTTTCCTAATTATAAAAGAACTTTAATGCTTACATGGCAATAAAAGATAAGATTAAAATAAAACTAATCCTAGATAAGATAGAATATAACTAATCCTACTAGGAAAGCTCATCCTAATCAATTAAATCTAAGTACATCTCAAGTTTACTTTCTTTTTTTGTGTGTGTGTGTTTTGCTTTCCTTTTTTCTCTTATGTTTTCTTTTTCCCTTTGATCTATGCATCCTTGGGAATTTGTAGGGTTTATCAAAAGAAGGGTTTTGATGAAAGACTTAAATGGGCTAACTAGTGTCAAAATAAGTGCTAAGGGACTTTCGGAAATAATCAACCAATGATGGCCTCAAGTCCTTTCTTCAATTGATCAATAGTTGACACTGGATTTTAAGGACACATTTATTCCATGCTAACTTGAGAGGTACATTTTATGGACTTTGTTGGTTTAAATCAAGACTTGATAGGAGCTATCATAAGTAGATTTTTCTTTGTACTTCTAATTTACCCTTGGAACGCATATTCAATGTTTGTGCTAACTAGGTTGTCCCCTTATTTGAACATTTCCTCCTTTGAACTTCTAGTTGACAACCAACTTTTCTCAAAAACACATCCCTAGGACTTGATGTAAGTCCTTAGTCAAGTTAGGTTTAACCATCAAATCCAAATACATTGGAAGGGTAAATAGGACTCAATCAAATTTTCTACTTTAACGGGTGTAAGCACTAAAAAAAGACACAAAATATACAAATTTCCATTAAGTAACAAATTGACTACAATGACATTTTTTCACAAAACGAAAATTTATTGCAAAGTGTTTTAGGCAGCAACATATCCACAAGCTCACGCTTAAGGTTGTATTGGTTATCATCAATATAGCGCTAGATGGCATACTTCAATTCCTAACACCTATCAGTCTCATGTCCCAGTCCATGATAATAAGCATAACGAACATTTTGGTTGAACTATTTGGATCCATGAGAGGTTTCTAGGATAGAAAATGAAGGTATCCTTTCTCAACCAAGATTAGCAAAAGTTGGGAAAGTGGGCATGGTAGCGGAATAAACTTCTTTACTTCTTTCTTGGATGGTTGAACAAGTAGAATAGGCCTTGAGACAAAGGGAGGTTTGAAGATTGAATTTGTCACTCCTGTGTGTGAGATTAGCCAATCAACTTTGAAGGTTAACAGGTTCACTACTTCTTGAAGTTTTTCAATCTCTTAATGATTCTAAGTGGATCTCAAATCGGTATGGTCATCCTTTTTGTGGGGAACATCAGACTTTAGAGAGAATGAAGACATGCAAGGAATGAATGTTAGTGAAGTTTGTGTAAGGTGGTGTACAATGTGTGCATATAATGCTTAGATGATGTAATTGATGCATAGACCATATGGGTTGCAACCTACAATGGGTTTTATAGAACGTCTAAAATTTTAGGAAAAGAGATTAAGAAGTATTTATTTAAGAGTCTTAGCAATTGATTGGTTTTGATCAATTTACAGAGTTTTAATTTTATTTTATTATCCAAGTCACCCCCAAGTGCCATTGCCCAGGCTTCCTATGTACCCTTTGTGATTAGATCAGATGTAATTATTGGAAATATTACAGTTTTGATTGCAAAATTAGGCAATGCTTTAATGGATATTATGGGCACCGAAGGTAGCCCATTTCATACTATTGGAGCTACCACCTATCATTGAAGAGAAAGGGGAGTGATGTGACTCCTGATATTCGAATTTGAAATAAATTTTGATTTGTTGTGATTCCCATGCTAAGACAAAGGCCGCACGGGCAAGTCGGGGAGGAGAGAGGGAAGGTGTTAGGCCAAAACAGACTGATCGAGTTCATACAAATGAGCAATGGATCTCTTAATAGAAGATTCCACAATTCAACAATGCAAGCAGAGTAAAAGTACATTAAATGACCTGGTTCTAGGCAGTAGATGTTCTTAAGCAATTCTTGGGTCTTTCCTAAATAGAGAATTTAAATAGATGAATGTAGACCTTAGCTAGTGCAAACAAACTGAGATTGAGGAATGTCCTAGACTATGGTAAACTTCCAAAGTGTGCAAAAAATACAATAACCCACTCCTAGTTGGTATGAATTGAGTCCAAAAAGCCTTTTTGGACTTTGGTGAACTTTCTAATGTACAAGAAAAAACCATAACTCACACCCGACACCCGGTGAGTACGAACTAGGTTCACAAGGCCTTCTCAAACACTAGTGAACTTCCTTAATGTGCAAAAGATGCAATAACTCACTCCCTGTGAGTATGAACTGAGTTTGAAAGGCCTTCTCAAACCCCAGTAAACTTCTTAAATGTGCAAAAAATGCAATAACTTACTCCAAATGAGTATGAACTATGTCTAAGAAGCATTCACAGACTCTACTAAACCTCTTAAATGTGCAAGAATGAGTGTGCCTAATGCGCAATGACCAACTTACTGCTACCATCGCTACTAGTTTTCTGCATTTATTTTATTTATTTATTGCTATTATTACTATTATTGTTTGCACTTCTTGGTAGAGAAAACATCTACTCTAATGCCAGACATGGTGACAAAGTTTACCCAGATTTTTGAACTCTATTTCCCTCTATACAAAAGGCTTATTGGGATAATCTCTCAAACACCTCTTAACCGTTTCAGTCGAATGATCAAGAACCCACCTAGGGATATTCATTAAAATGCATGATTTTGTTTCATAAAATGTGTTAAAAATTTACCTGAAATCAATACCGCTTTGGCCATCAGTTTCTGAGTCAATGGTTCGACCATCTGTTGTAATTTAAAATAAAAGAAAAATAAAAAAAAAAAACAGACAAAAAACCATTGTTTAAGTCAAATGGATCAACAATTTGACCACCTGGGGCAGTGGATCGCTAACAATTAGATGATTTTCAGGCCAAATGATCTGATGGTTTGAGTCAACGATGGTTCAAAAACCATGCATAAAACAAAAATAACTGCAACACAGGAAATAAAACAATTTCTTTTTACTGATGTGAAAATTGTTTTTTATTTTCACAAAACAAAACCATGCATATTGTATAACTCCCACCTAACTAGTAGGAAACTGTGACCATTATATTTTGACCAAGTTACACTTTATTTTAGATAGAGCAGCTCAGTCGGTAGCCTTAGAAAGTTAATATTTTGTTGAGCAGGTCTGGTGGCATCGTTAACCATCTTGGTTGCCAAATGGTGTACTGATGAATTTTCTAGTAAATATATGTTTTATTTTAATTATCAAGAAAATTGTTCAAACATGTGTACCCATCCTATAATAGTTCTTGATTTTAGAAGGGTCCCTTTTACTCGGGTGGCTGGTATAGGTGGAACTTAACCCAAGTCAACAGGAAATTGGGAACTGCATCCACGAACTTTGGGGCTATTTGGTATTGTTGGAGTTTCAAATAGACACTGCGGCGACACCACGTAAGTGTTTTTGAGTTTAAACCAATGTTTTAAAAATTGACTTGTAACCGGAACCGTTTTGACCACCAGTTTTTAGGTTGACAGTTCAACCATCCGATTCAAATAAACAGCCCATTTTAATAAAAGAAAAATTATAAAATTATAAAAATGACTAAAAACCCTTGAACAAGTCAAACGGATCTACGGTTTAACCATCCAGATCAATAGGTTGTTGATCAATTCAACAGTTTTTGACCAGGAACTGAGATTGGGATAAAACAGAACCGATTGTCTAAACAGTTCCCAGCCCGAATGGTCCAACCATCCAGGCAGTTCAAAAGCATTGGTTTAAACAATCCGTATTAGGTGTCTCAAGAAATATCAACTTCATGTTTCCTGCTCTAGGAAGCAAAGTTAAAAACATATTAACATCTCACTAGTGTGGCATTAAAGTGGTTCTGACATGGATGAAAAACGCATTTCTCACCAAACTGGATCCAAGTACAAATAGCGATGTTCGTAAGGATAAACAGCATTTCAACTCAAAAACATTGCAGGTTTAAATGCCAACGGCACCCAAGACAACTTTTATCAGTTGAGCACACTTCCCATCTATTTTAAACAAATCAAAAAATTTGTTCAAGGCATCATTATTACAGCCTAGGGTATGTTTGGATCATTCTCTTGCATCTAATCTCAGTGGAGTGAAATGTTGAAACCATGATTCAAAGTATCGATATGATACGTACCGTATCTTTTGAAAACTATACGATCCAAAACGTCTGTTTTCAGGGGTTTTGGACCCCCAATTTTTTTATAATAAAAAGCATGCTAAAAGCTTCCCAAAAAACCAAAAATTGAAAAAAAAAAACTAAAAAAAATGAGTTTCGGCCGTTTCTAAGTACTGATACGATACGGCCGAAACTCGTATCGTTTCGATACTTTTTTACCTTGGCTGAAACCTGCCCAGACGACTCCCGATCTAGTAGGCGCAGCATTGTAATCACACTAGATGAACACAATAAATATTCTACACCTGATTTTAGGATGCATTTGACATTCCTTATTTTATATCCTTTTTAAAATTAAAATGCCCTTATGAACAGTGTGTGCGTACCTGATCCGGACAGTGCCCAGACACAGTGGTAGCCTTCCATGTTTGTCTTCTTGTCTTCTTGCGTAGAATCACGAAGAGGGGATGTTTGGGTAATCAAAGGGCCCTGAAAATGGAGACATGTAAGATAAGAGGGCACAAATAATTATTTGAATGTTAATGGGTATAACACAAGAAAGGTCATTGGAACAGAGAAATAGTGTTCTCAACGTATCTCCAAATATTATGGGGCATCGCATTTATCTTCAATGGCATGATTTTCTTCTCTATGACGATGGGAACCATAAACCAAAGAATCTCCCAGGTATCAATTTGAAGAAGCAAAATTTCATATTCATGATACATCAAAAAATGGGTATTCTCATCACCCATAATAATAACAAATTCCCTCCAATATAAATAATTTTCTATGTATCACTAAAGAACCCCCCCTCCCCCCTCTTCCAGCCCCTTCTCTGTTCTCTCCGCTTTGTGTGTTGCTCAGTTGCACCAAAACTCGGTAAATGTAGATAGAATTTTGCTAAAAATTTATCATAGTTTCTCATAGAATAAGATGTAGGCCTCACTCTGGAGGACTTCTGCAAGGGAAACCTCCCGTACGTAAGCATCACTGGCATAGTACCATGTGTACTCCCCGTCTCCATTGTTGGTCTTCCCTCTGCCTTTTCTGCCTCTCACATAGGCAACATAATGGCCGCCTCTCATGGTCCCAGAGTGCTCCACCACCCCAACCAGACTGTAGTCACACCTTTCTCCCCCACACCTGCAAAGTGCAAGGATAACTAGATTATCTTCTGATAGGATCAATTTCATGGTGACATTCATGTATGCAGCAGCTTCTAAATTATTGAATCAAATAAAAGGATTTCTTTTGGTAAAGTATAATATGATACTGCAGATAAAATTTTGATCGTTTGGATGGATAACAGCAGTCCCAAAAGAATAAGAAAAACAGTCCCAAAAGAATAAGAAATTTGATTAAAAAAAGGGGAAAAATAAAGGAGATAGCAGCAGCAAGAAGAAGGAGAAGAGAGAAGAAGAGTTTGGTTGTGCGAAGGGTGAGAAGAAGTGTTGTTCGTACAGCTCCTCCCCCTAATCCTTTCATTAAGAATTAATCATTAATTTCAAAAATTACAAGCCCTTAATTGGGCGGCTAGCTAATTAAACAAAATAAAACTGATGTTAACAGGAAGGCCCATTAAAACAGAATAGAAGTATAAAGATAAATAACAACTGTGGGCTATGGGCCATTCGGCCCATCTCCTCTACAAATACTATTCAGAAAGATTTCTCAGGCTTCAAAACAAGATCAATTCACAAAAATAAAGCACATCTCAAGACATCAATCCATTAATAACCCTATTTCCTAAGACCCATAGAGACGATTTTTGGCTTTAGATGATAAGTTTTATATTGAATTTGAAATTATTTTTTTCCCATTGAAAATAATCTTCAAAAGCTTGAAAATGGCAGTGATCTACAACTTTTTATGTATAATGAGTTTTTGGAGAATCATTGGAGATAACAACCTGTTTTCTAAATAGATATTGTTTTCTATGTTCGAATCACTAGTTTCAGTCCTAGGTCAAGAAGAAAAGAGAAAAAGAAGAGAAGAGAAGAAGAGAGAAAGAAAATAGATGGCCTACACTAGAGAGAACCAATCTAATCTCTCCAGCCAACCAGATCTGAATTTATAGGTTTTTAATCAACATACAAAGACTTCTATATAACCCTACTTAAGCATGGGACATGTTACTTAAACTGAAACAAGAAGAAAAAAACAAAACACCCTTTAGTACACAAGACAAAAGTACCCCCTTAGCCCTTAACTACTGACTCTAATACTCACCCTTAATCTCTTACAAAGTAACAATCAACCTCTATATGCTTTGTTCTCTCATGAAAGACTAGATCAGATGAAATGTGGACTAAGGCTTGGTTGTCACAATACGATATCATAGGATTGTTCACCAAGTACCCAATCTCCTCTAGGAGGATTTTCAACCACACAAGCTCACAAGTAATGTGTCATGGCTCTATATTCAGCTTCATCAATGCTTCTTGTAACAATAGTCTATTTCTTACTCTTCCATGCCAACAAATTTCCTCCAAGGTACAACTATAGTGGATCTTCTATCAGATATTGAGACAACCCAATCTGCATCCATGTAACCTTCTATTTCAAGACTTCCTCCCAACTTGTACAACAGCCCACAACCCAATGCTCCCTTCAAGTACCGCATAATTCTGAGGACTACATCACAATGAGGAACCCGAGAGTTCCACATAAACTAGCTAACCACATTATCTGCAAAGGAGATATCTGGTTAGGTATCAGATGGTTCAACATACCCACTAACCATCTATACCATCTAGGGTCATCAAACTCCTCACTTGCATCAAAGCTTAACTTGACATGTAGCTCCGTAGGTGTTTCAACTACTTGGCACCCATAGCCATGTCTCCTCTAATAAGTCAAGAACATACTTTCTTTGGCACAAATTAATATCATGCTTCGACCTTGCAACTTTTATTCCAAGAAACAATTCAACTTGCCAAGATCTTTTGTTTGGAAGTGATCTTGCAAAAAGACCTTCAGTCTATCAATCCCCAACCTATGATTGCTAGTTATAACAATGTCATCTACACATACTATCAACAAGATCTTTCCTGCTTCAAAATCATAACTAAATACCAAGTGGTCAACCTAACACTACCCCATACCAAAACTCTTTTACCACTTCATTGAATACCAAGCACGCAAAGAATATTTTAGCCCATGAAACCTAATTAAGTCTATACTCTATACACATTACCATCCTCTCCCTGCGCAACAAACCTTGGTAGTTGCTCTATATAGACCTCCTCAAGAACATCACCATGTAAGAAGCATTTATTATGTCTAGATAAAACAGGGGCCAATCATGCATAGCTACTAAAGATATCTGAACACAAACGGAACCAATCTTGGAAATAGGAGATAAGGTTTCGATATAATCCACTCCATACAACTATGAGTAACCCTTAGCAACCAACCTAGCTTTCAACCAATCCACCTTGCCATCTAGTAAATACTTAATAGTGTACACCCACTTGCAACCTATAGCATTTTGCCCAAAAGGAAGAGTGGTGAGCTCCCATGCAACCTATAGCATGCTACCTTGAGATTCAACAAAAGGTTTATCATCTTTCACATGTTTCACCTTATTGGCTCTCAAAAAAACCTTCACAAATTTGGCACATGGCTCACCATTTAGTTTAATAGTTATCATTTGCACATTTAAGTAATAAGGGGAAATCATAACATCTGACTTTTATCACAACACCACGAGATTGCATGCGAAGAGCCCATAGTCAACCTTCCAGTTGCGATGAACCCGCAATGCACCACAAGTTCTGTGATGAACTCACAATACGCATCGCAGAACTGCGATAAACTCGCGGTTCACTGCACACCCTTGGCAAGCCCACTCGTAGCCCAAGCCAAAGGAAACCATGGCCAAACCCGCGACAGGACCCCACACCTGCTTGAACGTGCGATAAACTCATGGCCCGTTAAAGAACCGCATCCAGATGACACCTACGCGTGTGACTCCAGAGGGATAAACGTGGCAAGGCGCCACGTGTGACTAACAATACACCGCACGCCAGGTAGTGACGTCACTGAGCGCCACATCAATTAAATAAAGCGTACAAGAGGTAGTAGCACACGTAAGTAATGAGGGATCTTAAGTGGAAGGAAAGCCGATCCTCAGGAAGATCTTCACGAGACACGTGGCGAAAACCCAGTGGTGCACTTAATGATTGACAGCAAATAAAATATTCCCTTTCCCGATAGGTCACAAGTACCTTTATCTCCCACCTTTTAGGATCTCGGGATCTCCCTCATAAATAGAGATCCTCCTTGTATTGAAACTCATTCAATATTCAGCATCCAACGCTCGAGCACCCGTTGCTTTGGACTCCTTACCCTAGCACCCTTTGCCCGAAAGCCAATTTCCCCAGTTCCTAGTCTTTCTTTGTCTTTCAAAGAGACCATCTCTCAACCCAGCCTTACCCTACCTACACCATGAGACTAGGAAAAATCAAGTTTCTAATCAACAATACCACACACAACTTAGCACCCACAACACCACACACTACTAGTGGTCAATTGTTGCTTAAATACCTATCACATGGTTTCAGCAACAAAATCACAACTGTCACACACTTCTAGCAAAAAAAAAAAAAACCTCTCACACATACCTGTTATTTGACAACCAAATAAGTTTAGAATCCACTTCCTTACTTTAAAGAGTCAATAAATCACCTCAGAAAATAGGCACGACCTATCTGTCTATTGACAGTCCTTCTTTGATCAACCCACTGAAATTGCAACTTCAACAACCACTGGAGGCATGATTGCCTCCTACACAGAAAAATGATGAGCTCTTTGTCTTCTCTCCCTGTAATCCCAATTAATTGATAAGTTCTCTTCAAAACAAAAGGCTGGAAGAGATAGAGGGTTTTATGGATTGACCATTGAGGCTCTGATACCAAGTTTTTATGTACGATTCACACTAGTTTCAATCCAATGAACCCAAGAAAAGAGAAAAGAAGAGAAGAAAAGAAAAGGAGAGAGAGAGAGAGAGAGAATAAATTAAATGGTCCAGACTAGAGAGAAACAATTTAATCCCTCCACCTGACCAAATCTATATATTAAAATGCAATGTGCCAAGCTGGTACTTTCTTGCTCTATGGTTTATTCTGAAATACACTTGTCTCTTTTCTGGTCTCCCTCCCTCTCTTAACTCTTTTAATAATCTCTCCTCGTTAATTATGCCATTAACTCTCCTTCAATAACTCATGCCACTATCTCAATTACTCCATTAAATTGCATAAAATTCATTAACTTTATTTATATATATCCATTTCAATTTAACTATATATATAATAGATATATTTGCATTAAAATGTAATTAACAGTAAAAATTAATTATTTTTTCATTACTTATATAAATTCACTAAATAATCTACTTCCATTTAAAATTGCAATCCATTTATTTTCCATTTGAAAAGAATAAAAACTAATTAACAATAATAAAAATATTTTATTAATATAACAAAAAGAATTTAATTAATAAAAGGAATAAGATAAATTAAAAACAAATATAAATTTAAAATTAATATAAAACTAATACAAAATTATCTCACAATTATAAGTTTTATAATTAAATTTTATTAATTTAAAACCAACTTAAGTTCCAGTAAAAAATAAAAATTTATATAGTTAATTAACTTTTACAAGGAATTTAAATTTAATAAAAACTTAATATACTTAAATAAATTCAATTTTTACTAATTTAAAAAATACCCTTATCATTGTCAATGCATTATCATACATAATTTAAAGTTTCAACTTTACCCTCCAATAACCTATTTTGCTAGACAACTTTCAAAGAATAATTCTCCTTACTCTCCTTGGAAAAATGTAAAAAGGCTGAAGTGAAGTAAAACTAATGCATTACATTAACATTTTTTATTTGGAATGCTGACTAAAGGAAGGTATTTGCATCTTTTTTCAAAACAATAGAAGAGGTTTTTGTTAAGGTCAAAACACCGGGGAGTTTCATAGGATTGATAGAAAACCCAAGGACGTTTTTAGAATTTTCCTTATTTTTAAATGAAATTTAAATTGATTTTAAAACAATTATTGCACTTTTTTCTCAAAACTATAGGGGAGGCCTTTGTTAGGACCAAAACACAAAGGTACGATAATGCACTAACAATGATAAGGGTATTTTGGTAACTTTAATGTCTTTGTTACCGATGAGCCAAGGGAAGGGAGGTATTTGCACATTTTTCTCAAAACTATAGGGGAGGCCTGTGTTAGGGTCAAATCACAAAGATGGTTTATAGAATTGTTATAAGAGGATTTTTTATAATTTTACCTAAAAATTATACATATATAATAATAAACCAATAAAAAATAATAAAAAAGCTTTTCCAAAAAATTTAAAAAAATAGCATTAAGATACAAAAAAAAATTCAAATATATCTAGAGAATAGGAAATTGGCCACTCTCACTAAATCGCAACTTAGATTGTGATCGGATAAACTAGACAAAACCCCAAAAAAATAATACTTGAACTGAACTTAGATGGACACTATTTAATTGGAAATGTCATGAAGCTCCATCTTCGATTTTGCTGATAAATAAAGCTCGTGCGTCGCATGGGTCCTAACTAGTGTTACTTAAACCGAAACAATAAAATACAAAAACCCTTTAATAAAACAAGACAAAAAGACAAGAATACCCCCTTACTGTCGACTTTAACAGATATGAAGTCTAGCAACTCTTCAAAATGATGCAGGCCCAAGAGCAAATTTTTGAACGCTCTTTAATAACTCTAAAATACCAAATGACTGATATTTTGGTTCAATTTTTAGCCAACAAAGCCCTACATCAACCTAAGCCATTAAAACTCAGCAAAAGGTTTTTGAGCAGAACCTAATCCTATCCTGATTTGGCAAACAATAACTAGTTGATAACCAATCAAATATTTCAAAGTTTCCAATCACTATACCCCAACATCTAGCCATTCAAAACCATGCAAGAGTTATAGAGCCAACTAGGCCTTCTCTCTCTTCTTCTAAGAGGTTCAAACCTATGGTGTAGCCCTAGTTGAAACCAAGTCAGAAGGAGGAACTGCCCAAACCAAGAGGTACCCATATGGCCATATCAATAATCACAGTCAGGAGCTACATACAATCAAAGAAGAGACCCAACGTCTCTCTCAATTCATTGATCACCATTATTATCTTTGGTAGAACTTTTCAATAGGATTTTCCTTGGTTTTATTTACCTATCATTTTCTCTTTCTTAAGACTCTTCAAGCTGAAGTAGAAATTGACCTTTGCAAGGCCTGTTTGGGTGCCTATCACCTTCCTAAGAATTACCAAAATCCCCATCCATGGAGACCTTTCTTTGATTGGAGTTAAATCAACTAAAATTATTTTTCTATAAAAAAAAAGGTTTATCAATTCTCATTTTAAAAATTGAAAGGTTATCCTTGTCTTTGTTTGTCTCGGGTTGGAACAAATTACTATAATTCATCCCCACCTATGGATCAGTCGACATTTTTCACAAATTTTACGAATGGAGGCCCTTATTTTCATATTTGTTATGTGACTCCCAAATTATAACACCACTCAATTGCAACCTATTATTGACCAACATCTTGAATTTCAACATTTAAAATTCTGTAGGATGGAACTCAAGCTTACCCTCATTATAGAAATTTTATTTCCAATCTGTTTGACTTCATTCCTACATTCAATATCAGGATATTCATGCTAAAAATGAAACGAACCATTTGCAAACTTGAGCCCTGTCATCTTTGTATCTTCAAATTGCTTTAAATACATGTCCACGTGAAGGACTAATTGAAAAAGATCATCTAAATTATAGATTATCTAGGTCTGCATTCCCTTTTAATGTCCACTCTTAATCCATTCTTAAAACAACCATCTTTGCATGTCATCTTCAATGATAATCACAATGAACAACTAGCACTTCAAATACCTCCACTAATAGACAAACTTTCCTACTTGAAAGACATAATCTCATATAAATCATTTAGAAATTCAATTGGCAGGTATTTCCCCAATAATTTTCTATTCATCTCAGTAGAAATCTGTTGAATTCAAAAAATATGAATAGAAAAAGTAGTTTCTTGAAGAGATAAGGAAGAGAGAAGGAGAAGAAGAGAAGAGATTTTGAAAATAAAAGAGAACAATAATCTGGCCGCCCCCTTCACTTATTATTTATACTAAAAATATAAGAGCAGTACAAAGACAACTATGCCCTTATAGGGCGGCATAACATAAAACAGTATATATAAGACTCAAACATAATAAAATTTGGACTCACATAACTACTGTGGTCCCTACCTCATATCTAACAACTAACATAAAATATCTACTCATAAAACAACACAAACTGATTAATCTTCAATACTCCCCCTCAAGTTAGGAGTAAATGTCACACATTCCCATTGTGTGGATCATGTTCAAGCTTGTTCTTTGCCACCCCTTTATTGAGAACATCAGCCAACTGCAATTCTGAAGAGACATAAGGCAAACAGACTTCTCCGGCAATTACCCTTTCTCTTATGAAGTGTCTATCAACTTCAATGTGCTTTATCCTATCATACTGAATTGTATTGTGGGCAATATTGATTGCAGCCTAATTGTCACAGTACAGCATCATAGGTTCCTCTGCTTTCACCCCAATCTCACTCAAAAGATATCTAACCCAAAGAAGTTCTGAGACACCATGAGCCATGGATCTATACTCGGCCTCTGCACTTGACCTTGCCATAACCGCTTGCTTCTTACTCTTCCATGAGATCAAGTTTCCACCTACAAAGGTACACACTCCTAATGTAGACCTCCTATCATCCAAGCACATTGCCCAATATACATCTATATAGGATTCTAGCTTCAGATTTTCATGACTTGAGAAAATAATGCCTCTGCCAGGGTGCTTTTTTAGATATGCAAGTATTCTCTCAATAGCTTCCCAATGCTGAACCCGAGTTGCATGCATGTATTGACTCACAACACTGACAACATAGGAAATATCTAGTCGTGTCATACACAAATATAGCAATCGGCCCACCATTCTTTGATATATCCCCACATCTTTTACCAGCTCACCATCCACAGCATTAATTCTATGATTTGGATCAATAGGAGTGTCTGCTAGTTTGGTCCCCAGCTTCCTAGTCTCCCCCGTATTATGTCAAGTACATACTTTCACTGATAGATGAAGATCCCATGCTTGGATCTTGCAACTTCAATCCCCAGGAAGTATTTGAGCTCACCAAGATCTTTGATCTCAAATTCTTGCTGCAATAATTTTTTGAGATCATCAATCTCCTCATGATCATCTCCTATAACCACTATATCATCAACATACATAATTAGAATTGACACCAGAGCATCTCTCCTCTTTACAAAGAGGGTGTGATCAGACTGGGTTTGAGTGCACCCAAAACAGATAAGTGCCCCTCTAAACCTGTCAAATCATGCCCTAAGTGACTGTTTCAAGCCATATAATGATTTTCTGAGTTTGCACACCTTTCCTTTACCAACATTTTCATAAAAACCTGCTGGATTGTCCATATATACCTCCTCCTGTTAATCACCATTGAGGAAGGCATTTTTAACATCAAGCTGAAACAAGGGCCATGAGTAGGTGGCTGCCAGAGATAAAAGAATACGAACTGAACTCATCTTAGCTACCGGTGCAATGGTTTCCAAATAATCAACACCATATGTCTGAGTATACCCTTTTGCTACCATCCTTGCCTTGTACCTCTCTATCTTGCCATCGGCCCTGTACTTTACAGTGAATACCCATCTACATCTGACTGTTTCCTTGTCTGGAGGGAGATCAACTATTTCCCATATTTGGTTTTTAACCAAGGCTTCCATCTCTTTTTGCATGGTCGTTTTCCACTTAGGTTAGGAGAGAGCCTCAGAAACATTCCTGGGTATAGACACAGAATCCAGGGAAGAAAGGAAAGCTCGGTAGAAGGGTGATAAGGCATTGTAGGAAAGATGGTGTGAAATGCAATGGGTTGTACACTTTCTCTTCCCTTTGCGAAATGCAATGGGAAGATCAAGGTCAATGGGATTAGCTGGAACAATGGTGTTAGGTACAGGAACATTATCATTAGAAAACATAATAGGCTCAGGCTCAAGGGGAATACCTGGAACTGTATCAGTTGAATTTGGAGCTTCAAAAGGACTGATAGAGAGTGGTGTGAGTTGAGGATGTGTGGAGTCAACCATCATCTATCGGTGCTGATATTTCTATGAGGCTGGCCGTAGTGGCTCAGGCAGTGAAACTGATGAAGGTGCTAGCAATGAAACTGATGGAGGTGCTGATGGAACTGATGAAGGCACAAAAGAAATAGGAAGAGGAACAGACTGTAAGTTCTCTCCAAAACTCTCCCCCTGAGGAAAACCACTCGAGAAGAAGGTGGATTCGAAAAAGGTAACATCTATAGTGACAAATATGCTCCTCGACACAGAGTCATAACAACAATACCCTTTTTGGTTCTAAGCATATCCAAGGAAAACACATTTCTTGGCCTTAAGATCCAATTTTTTGCAATGGAGGCCAAGAATGTGAACAAAGGAAACACAACCAAAAACCCTCAGAGGTATGTGAAATATCTCTCCATCTGGAAAAAGAAGGCTAAATGGCACCTTAAACCCCAAAGTCCGTGAAGGAACATGGTTAATCAAATGCACAGCTGTAAGAACTGCATCTCCCCAGAAATGCACAGGAACTGAAGCACACACCATAAGACTTCTTGCCACCTCCACAATGTGTATTTTTTCTCTCAGCTACTCCATTCTGTTGCGGTGTATATGTACAACTGCTCTGATGAATTATACCATGCTCCAAGAAATATGTGGTCAAGTCCTTCTCAAAATACTCTTTGGCATTATCTGATCTAAAGGCCTTAGTTCTCACTCCAAATTGTGTGAGAACCATATGGTGTAACTGTCGTACCAAGTTAGGAACCTCATCTCGTGATCTCATCAAATATATCCAAGAATATTGTGTATAATCATCCGCAAACAAGAGAAAATAATGGTATCCTCCCATAGAAGGAATATGATATGGCCCCTATACATCAAATGTGAACAATATTAAAAGCAAAGGTACTTCTTTTATTTCTTGGCTTAAAAGAATGTCTACAATGCTTTCCCTAACTAACAACTCTCACACTCCAAGGTAGATACATGAACATACTCATAACTTTGGGAAAAGAAATTTCAATGAACTAAAAGAAAGATGTCCCAAGTGATTGTGCCAAAGCATAATCTGGCTCACTGACCCTGACCCACTACTATTGTTGTTACTAACATGATGGCTCTGATGTCTCGAAATCTCATCCAAAAGGTAGACTCCATTCACTTCACGACCACTCCCAATCATCTTCTTTGACTCCAGGTGCTGCAAAACACAATTACTAGGAAGAAAGGTCACTGGACAATTCAAATTTTTTGTCAAAGAACTAATAGAAAGTAGGTTGGTATGAAGTCTAGGGACATGTTAGACAGAAGATAAAGTAATATCATTGGTCACTCTAACTGTCCCCTTCCCAGCAATGGGAATATGTGAACAATTTGCTATAGAGACTGTCTCTACCAAAGCACAACTGATAGGAACTAAAAAGGGTAGGGACATTATTCATGTGCTCAGATGATCCTAAGTCTATAACCCAGGGAGATCCCTCCTTACCTGAAGTGGATGCAAGACTTGCAATTGCATATGAACTACCTGTATGTGTAAAAGAAGTGGTGTAGTTGGCTCCTACACTCTGATGTCCATCTGGAAGGCTAGAGCTAGTTGTGTCTTTCTTACTCATAAGCTGTCCAAACCTCTCCAATTTTGTTCTCACTGTTGCTACTGCAATGGATTCCCAATCAGTTTGGGAAAGAGGGGCCAAAGAGTCTCTTGTAGTGGCCACATTTGCATTTTCCTTCTTGTTCCTTATCCAGGTAAGCATAAGATTTGGATAAAGCCTCCAACAAGTATCCCTAGTATGTTTAGGCTTCTTACAATAATCACACACCAAGTCCTTCTTATCTTCCCTTCTAGTCTCACTGCTCCCCCTGTCTCCATTCGGTTTAGGTTTGGTTGTACTAACCATAGCCAACTAGGATTCCTCCTGCTCTCCTCTCCAAAATCAAAGGCATAGGCTTGAGAAAGTGTCACACTCTCCCTATAAAGAATATGCTACCTAGCAATGTTAAATTTAGGGTTCAGCCTAGCCAAGAACTTAAAAACCCTATTTTTCTCTACCAGTTTTTGATAGGTTGTTGCATCATTTACACTTTCCCATACCATAGTTTCTAAGTGATCTATTTCCTGCCAAAGGGATTTCAGCATGGAGAAATACATGGCAAGGGGTTATTCTCCTCGTTTTAAACTAATCACCTGATTCCTTAACTGATAGGCTCTAGCTACATTTTTGCTTCTGAGAGTAGGTTTCAATCTCTCCATCCCAAATCTCCTTAACCGTATTAGCCCATAGGAAATTTTTTCCGATATGAGGTAACATAGAATTACACAGCCAGGACATTACCATGTAATTCTCCTATACCCATCCAAAAGAATTTGTATCAGGTTTCTTCTCCTCCCCAATGATGTATCCTAATTTTCAACAGGCACCAATAGCCTTATTGGCTGATTGTGCCCACTCTAAATAATTTGTACAATCAAGTTTTACTATAGTAATGATTCCAGACCCGAAAATATCACTACTACCTCCAACACCCAGTCCTATGGTACCAGTGGATTTCACCTCGGTACTCCAACTCTCCATCTTACTTCAAATAGTTCAACAGTAAGAAAAAAATAGATTGGAGATCTTCCAAAAGCAATTCAATAACTCACACACAGAAACCAACCCTTCCAAAAGAAAACCCTATTCGAAGAGAAATCCCTCTCCTCCCCATGCCTCCCAGCAGAGAGAAGAGTGAATCGATCACTCCAAGAAGCTCAAAAAATTCCAGAAACTTAACCGCCCTCTTCGGAATAACAAAAGAAAACTAACAATACCTAGGCGCCCAAGATCAGATCAAAAACAAAGAGTCCAACTTTTCTGAAACTCTTCCCTGTACTCCAATTCTTCCTGATTTTGATGTCGAATAGTAGATCACCTTCCTGATGACTAGATCCCACCAAAAAAATCCAAGAACTGGGCAATCTATAGCAGATCAATCAGCCCTTTGTTACTTCATGCAGTCGGCCGATCTAGGGCTGCATGAGAATGCTTCAAGAACCCTAGCCGAGGCTCTGATACTAAGTAGAAATCTACTGAATTTAAAAAATATGAACAAAAAATGTAGTTTCTTGAAGAGAGAAGAAAGAGAGAAGGGGAAGAAGAGAAGAAGAGATCTTGAAAAGAAAAGAGAACAATAATCTAGCCGCCCCCTTCACTTATTATTTATACTAAAAATATAAGAGCAGTACAAAGACAACTACTATGCCCTTAAAGGCGGCATAACATAAAACAGCATATATAAGACTCAAAAACATAAATAAAATTTGGATTCACATAACTACTGTGGTCCCCACCTGCTATCTAACAACTAACATAAAACATCTACTCATAAAACAACACAAAACTGATTAATCTTCAGCAATCTCCTTACAAGTAATAGGTAACAACATGTTGTCAATCTAGTGCACTCAAGACAACCCTCCATGTGCCTCCACCTAGGACTGTCAATGGACCTGATATTGATCCAATATGATGTGGGTCCAGACTCCAGTATGAATCCATTACAGATGGTCCAGGTCCAATCCAATCTGGTGAATACTTTGGACCATTCTGGACTGGTCCAATTCAATGTATGGATTGTCCAAACTGTTCAAATGGGTTTTACTTTAGATTGGGCCCAACTAAACCTGGTCCATTGACACCTGTACTCTTATCTTATATAAATGGACCGAATTGGTTCAATCCAACCCAGTCCAATATAAATCCATTACAAATGGACCATGTGGTCCAGGTCCAATCCAATCCAATAAATACTTTGGACCATTAAGTCTGGATTGGTCCAATTCAATATGTCTTATTGGCCCATCCAATCCATTCAAATTGATTTTGAATTGGACATTTGGACGAGGTCCAATAAAAACCTGGTCCATTGACACCCACAAACTACTGATATTACCTACCAATTTACTTTGTGCAATTTTAAGTCATCAGTCATCAGATATGTCTTTCCAATTAAAATATTTTTTTTGAAAAGGTAAAGTATACTTGTCCAATGAAATCAACCAATCAAAGAACACTAGTGGGTTGCCATCTCCCTAAGCTCTAATATTCCCTTGCATTCTTGGTAATGCTACTCATTTGAACAGGAATTATCATTTCTGAATTTTTCCACTAACCTCGTATACAATTTAACCACAGTGTCTTTATATGGTCTAGGAAATTAATTGCCATTGATTCCAGACCCATAAGAGATGGTTACCATCAAATCCATATCCATACAATTAATTAAGAGAGAGACTAAGTTTATTGAATCAATCATTTAGTAAGAACATAAATGACCAACTCTAACACCAAAGTAGGGTCACTGCTCTAATGCTACTAGGATGTAGGATCTCATGATTTGACTCAAAAATAATGTAGGGCCAATAACTATGATACCAAACTACCATGTAGGAAGGTGCCAGCTAGCCTTCTGGTAAATTCTCTTGCTGGTTGTAGCAGAGACCAGGGATTGAGTCCCACTTCACCTGCGCTTGGGGGTGTCTAGAGGTTTGGAAGAGGGCTTTCCCCTGTTGTGTAGTCCATTACTGGAAAAGTAAATAAATAAATAGATCAGGAAAAGTAACTACCATAGGATAGCCATGACCTAAGGGCAAGTTTATGAAGGTTTAAATAGCTAGAACAGGGTTTAGTGGCATTGGTTAGGTAGGTTATTGCAGTTCAACCACTAGAATTGGAACTTTGTTCCAAGATGGTGAAAAACTTTGAATTGACAAAAATAGGTTTAGGGTTGGAAACTCTAACAGAAACTTGGAATGGATGGTTCTAGAGGACAACCAAGTATTTTAAGGTTCAGAGTACGTCTTGGACAAAAGGACAAAAGTTCTTTTTGAAGAAAAAACAAAAAGTATGGGTTCTAGGATTTTGGTGGAGCTTTGAGATGAGCTTTGATGGGTTGAAAGGTTATGAAGATAAGAGATGGGTTTGGCACAAAAGGATGAAATGGCTAAACTGGGAAAAGTTTCAATTGTGATTACAAGAATAAAGAAAAGTTTCAGTTCTTTGACAATGTTGAATGGACGCTTTTTATGACTTGCTGTTAATGGTTGGAATTACAACTTGCGAAATGAGGGAGAGAGAGAGAGAGAGAGACTGTAATAACTCAATCAAGTGCCTAAAATTACTTTAGGGCATGAAAACCACTCACCATTCCTAGTGTAAGTTATAAGAATTCAAATAAGCTCAATTCATTTCTCTCTCCACATTGGAACTTTACAATACATATAGACAAAATAGGGGTGGCCCAAGGTTTAGGTTTAAAAGTATCAATACAGCCGATATGCATGAACAGGCATATTGGGTGTTTCAATACCACAAAAGATCTTTTTTTTTTATTTTTTTCTCTGAATTGGTCAACGGGTCGGTCTTAGGCTGCCTACCTACTGAAAACACCCAAAATCCCAAACCCTTTATATTTTGAAGTATCGGTGGCTTGTCGATACAATACAATATAGTACACCCAATCATGGTTTCAAATGAAAATGGATGGCAATTTTTCCTATTATGTCGACAAGATGTCAACTAATGTACATTAATAACACAATATATTAGTATATTATATTAATATAATACAGTATATTAATATAAGTTATTCCATCAATAATTTCTATTTAATATTTCAAATAAAATATTTATAAAAAAAGAATTAATAAAAAATAAAAGCAAAAGAATAAATTAATTACTTT
Source organism: Nelumbo lutea (assembly GCF_056320005.1). NCBI lineage: Eukaryota > Viridiplantae > Streptophyta > Magnoliopsida > Proteales > Nelumbonaceae > Nelumbo > Nelumbo lutea. Next base: position 62,454,799 of record NC_142686.1, on the reverse strand, counting down.
ATAATATAAAACATAAAATATTTTTCAAGTAATAAAATATTAACTAGTTAATATTTTTAAAATATTTATTAAAATCAGAAAATTTTTATTAAATTTTATAATAAATCATATTCTAAATTTAATATAAAAAATCAGAATAAATTTATTAAATTTTATACTAAATGTCTAAATCATAATTTATTATAAAATTAGTATTAAAAATCATAATAAATTCATTAAGTTTTACAAGAAATCAGAATTTATCATAATCTTAATACTACAAAAAGGAGAATCAGTTTATTAGATTTATAATAAAACATAATGTATTATAACGTTAATATTTGAAAAAAAATCAAAATAAATGTATTTCTATTTACTAGTGTGAAATAACTATATTAAAATTTATAATAAATCAAAATTAAAAATATTGGATAACCTTGTAAAAACATCAAAATGCATAATAAATTAGTAAATCGCCATTTACTAATTTGTTATTGATCTTAGTTTCTTAGCTTTATATAATGGTTGGGAATAAGATAATAGTCTAGAAATATGTATTAATGCTTCTTTTATCATTGTACAAAATATCAATGCACATTTCCACATATTTCATAATATTTCCACAATGTCTCTAACTTTTACAATATTTCCCCTCAACATTTCCAACATTTCCAACACATGTCCTATATTTTGGTAAGCGACATTTCCATCGGCATCGACATTTTAAACCTTGCGCTCGATATAGAGCATATCGTGTCGATACTTTAAACCTTAGTGAGGCCAATCCTACTAAAACTAGGAAAAACAAAATACTTACCACTACCATATGAAAATACAATAATTCATAAGCTACCTAACCAATGATTGTGAAACTTAAAAAAGAAAAAAAGGAATAAAGAAAGAAATTCCAAAAAAAATAGAGGCAAACCCTATTTTTGTCCTGAAAAAAAAAAAAGAAAAGAAAGGATAAAAGAAGAAAATACTTAATGTCTTGATTGGACAATATTTTGAGTTCTTCCTTGCTTATCTGCTCAGGTTTTGAAGTCTTTGAGGGTTCAACACAAACAGAATAATTTAGTTTAATAATGTTTGATTTATTATTATAATTTCAAAAAATTAAGAATATAAAATATATAAATATATAATAGCACCATGTATAAAACACCTTGGCAATTAAGCAAGGCAACCCTCCATGGGCACCTTGTTGCCTAGTCATCGCCCAGATAGGGCACCTAGGGATCGCCTTGACAACTATAGTTCCAACTTCCAACCATGTGGGTTTGTGCATTTTTGTGAATCATTGAATGCCAAAGTTCTATATTTTTTTAGCACTTAACACTAATAACGCCGCATTCTCTTCTCCTTCCGTTAAAAACATACACCAGTTTTCTTTCTCAATTTGCACCCTCCTTCCTGTTTTTAAATGGATTACTTAAAATTTTATCGAAATTAAATACCATTTTACAGAAACGCTCAAAAGTGCCCCTTTTACATTAACTCTGCATTTATTAGTCCCAAAACAACTATTCCCTATGCACTCCTTATTTTTCTAAAGTCTCAACCAACCACTGGCTGATCTTCTCACTCATGTAAATGTGATATTCCCACCCACCCCCCACCAATTAGATATTTTATTTCCTTTAATATTTGCAAGTACCGTACTGCCAATGTTCTTTTCCTTCTCCTCTTAGCCAACTCACCACTACTCTTGAATCACCTTCAACTGGTATATTGTTGTAAGCTGTAACTAAAGGTTCTTGCCAATCCCAAGCCTTGCAAAGCTGCAACTGGTTCAGCCAACAGAGTTTCCAATACCTATAAGACCAGAACGCATTGTTAGGATGGTTCCAAACTCATCCCTAAAGACTCTTCCCAATGCCAAAAGGGCCTAGATTACCCAAAGTACACCCATCAAAATTCAACTTTACTTGGTTTCTTCCAGGAGGGTGCCAAGAGACTGCAGTCCTTGTGCTAGTTGTAGGAAGCCACTTGCTGCCATTCTGTAATAATGTCACACTAAAATGAGAAAATGTGTCCAAAGTCTTCAACCAGTGTGCCACCTTTACTGAAATGGATTCAATTACAGCCTCTTTGTTCATTCTTTTCCTTCAAAAAAAAAATCTTTCATTCCTCTCTCTCTCTCTCCCCATACAATCCGCAATACTGCAGCTATAGTACATCTCCACAAATTCATTCTTCACTTCCTGGGTGTGTTCATGTTAAACCATGAAGTTTTGAACAAATTCTCCATATCAAGAGGGAGGTTTCACTAGTAACCAAAGAGAGAGAAAAACCAATCCCAGAAACTAGTGACAAATGGACAAGAGATTAGCAAATGATATGTAATCTCTCCATTTGCCATGCAAAGACAAGAAATATGTGAGGATACACACCAAAGAGGTCTTCTTCTTTGAAGAACATCACAAGTATTGATTTTCATATGATAAACCTCCCAAGTAAAAGCCCTAATCATAGGCAGCACTGGAACTTCCTATTGCATGGAGATTTTTCTCTTATCATTCACCAGGTCTCCACAGCCCTTTCCATCCTTTTGATTGTTTAGAGATGGATATGTCTATATTTTGAATGTGAAATTTATGATAGGAGGCATCTACATGTACTTCATTTTTCCTTAAGAAAAAGAATGGGCTTAATTCCAAGCCCTTGTAGTCCAGTACTAAAACTGTTTACGACCCAAGGACTGTTGGTCTAACTAGAGCCTATTTAGACTACTTGAGGTTGAGGAGTGTCCTATATTTCGTTATCCCTCTCTTTAAGTGGGGAACCCAGGCGTCATTCACCTATGGAGGGTGGTGGTTAAGTAACCACCCTAATCCCTATTTAAGCTCCTTAGAGGAGGGCTATGCTTTCTCCCTAGAGAAAAGATTTCTAAACCCCATACTTGAGTCTTAAGAGAGTTTGATAGTGAACAAAAGCTTGGTGGCCGAATATAGGAGAAGAAAGGGTTTGGTTAGAGGGTCTAGAGTGGCTGAATATAGAAGAGAACAGGGAGTGGCTAGAAAGCAAGCTTGAATTGGAGGAAATAAAGGAAGTTGTGTTTTCAAAGGATAGAACAAAAGCTCTGGGCCAGATGGATTCACCATGGCTTTCTATCAGTAATTAACCGATGATCAAATTCCACATCTATTGCTTTGGTCCCAAAGAGGAGAGAGGCTTTACAACCAAGGGATTTTAGACCAATAAGCTTGGTGAACAGCTTATATAAAATAATTGCAAAAGTGTTGTCTCTCAGGATCAAGAAAGTTCCCCCTACTATTATTGCACCAACCAAGGAGCTTTTGTAAAGAGCAAACAGATTTCTGATCAAATCCTGATTGCAAATGAGAGTTTGGAGAGTTTCAAAAGTTTCAAAAAGACCAAGAAGAAGGGAGTGGTGTGTAAACTAGACCTAGAAAAGGCTAATGATCAAGTTGATTGATACTTGTTGGAGGTTTTGGCCAACTTTGGGTTTGGGGACAAATGGTGCAATTGGATTTGGAGATGTGTTAGGAGTTGTCACTACTCAATCCTGGCTAATGGAACTGCGGTGGATTTTTTCCTGCACTGAGAGGGATTAGACAAGTAGACCCACTATCCCCTTTCTTGTTCACATTGATTGTAGATGTCTTAGGGAGATTAATCCATAGAGCTGACTCAAGAAATATATTATTAAGAGGTTGGAGAATTGGAAGGGAGGAAATTCCACTTACACACTTGTAGTTTGCAGATGATACAATACTGTTCTGTGAAGGTGGGGACATTAATTGGATTAGGAACATGAAAATGGCAATACAACTCTTTGAGCAATTGCCCAATCTTAAGGTGAACCTTGATAAGAGTTGCATAGCGGGAGTGAACATGGAGGAAAGGAAAATAACAGAATACACAGGCTAATTAGGTTGTGCAATTTCGAAGTGGTCTATGAATTACTTAGGTCTCCCCTAAGGAGATAATCCCAAGAAATAAAGTCTTTGGAACCCGGTGGTGGAAAATTTTGAGAAAAGACTTGTTTCTTGGAGGAAAAATTATCTTTCTTTAGAGGGAAGGATCACGTTGATTAGGTCTACCTTAACTTACCTGTCAGTGTTCAAGATATTCACAAAAGTCTAATAAATTGAAAAAGTTAATGAGAAACTTATTGTGGGAGCCAAGAGAGGAGAAGAGGGACCATAGGTAGGGTGGGAGCCTGGGAGGTGGTAACTAGATGTAAAAATCTAGGTGGTCTTAGGATTGGGAATATTAGGAAAAGAAACATGGCTTTATTGGGGAAGTGGCTATGGAGGTTTCCGTTTCAAAAGGAAAAATTGTGGACAAAAGTGGCTCGCATTCATGGGTTAGAGGACAATGGCTGGGATCCTGGAATTCTGACAAGTACTACAAGCATTCGGACGTAACAAAAAAACAAACATGAGCACTCCTATTTACGTCATTCAATGAGATACCTCTAAACATATCAGAATTGATAGCCCATAGATTGCAATGATAAGTAATGTGAGAGACTACCTCTTTGTGAACGTTAGTCTTGTTGTCAAATAAACAATTGTTTATTTCCTCTCATACACCCCACGTCACTGCATGCAGAATTGTTTGCCAATAAACTTTGCCTCTTCTACTTAAAGTCTTAGACCTCTGCCTTGCCATTGTTGAAATAAATCCAGAATATGTTCCAGAGCATCCCAACTATAACCAACCATCTTCAGAAAATGATGCCAGATTTTCTTGGTTTCCTTGGAGTGGAGGAGTAAGCGGTCAGCTGATTCTCCTCCACATAGGAACAAGATGCAAGTGTGGGGAGAGATAAAAAGTCTACTCAAGCTCTTCTTTTAGAGAAGATCGCAAATGTTGATTCTTTGCAAACAGCCTTCCCACACAAAGAAGCAGACTCTTGAGGGGATATGACTGCACCAAACCTTCTTGAAAGGGAAATGTAGAGAATAGTGATGTGGGCCCCATAGCTGTGGTCCCACTCTGTCTATAGGGTAGAATGTAGCTAGTCACAGCTGTGGTTATTTTTCTGTTCTGTTATCTCTAGTTTCAGTTTTATATTGTTTTTTATTTGTTAGCAGTTATGATGTAAACACCAAGGGCAGATATGTCCTTTCATGTAACTAGCATAACCTATATATATTAACTTAAAGTGGAGGCGGCAGAATATTGACATTCTATTCTTCTCCTAAAATTCTGTGTTCTATTGCTCTTCCACCACTCTTTCCTCTACATCTTCTTCACATTCTCTTCTCATCGAACCTGAAATATCTTAGTGATCAAGACTAAATAGCAGTCTTGACAACCTACATGGTATCAGAGCCAAGTTAGGGTTTTTCATGTGAGTCTAATACCAGCCAACCACATGAGAATCTCCTAGGACTGAAAGCTGAAGAGGAGGAGTTCGCAGAGTGATTCTTGGAGATCGCCAAAGGTACTAGCAGCTGTTGGAAACTTGCTAGGGTTGCAGAGTGTTGGTGGTCAGGAAGGATCAGAGAAGACTAGGGTTCAGGTAACCCTAGAAGGCAGCGAACTATTTTTCCTTGTAAGTTGTTACTTTTTAACAAAAGTTCTTTCAGAGAAGATAGGTTGGACCTATCTAGAGGGGAAGGCCGAACCATTCTAGCTCTTTCTCTCTTCGATTTCCTAGGGTTTTACAGCAAACCCTGAACCGAACTGTGTTCTCTCTACTCTAGGGTTTGAAAGTGATCTGCGGCAAGCCCTAGTGGTTGACTGAACCCTGCGATCTACCTAGAGCTACTCTTAAGTTGATTGGTAGGTCCGATCAGATTCTAGGGTTTCTTATTACTGCAAGCTCACCTATACAGTTTGGACTGTACGACTGAATTGCTTCCTTTCAGGACTGATTAAAACCCTAACTTTCCCTAGCATATCAGTTTTGTTTTAAAGCTATTCTCAGAGTTCTTAGGGGGTTAGAGATCTACGGACAGCTACTGCTTTGTTGGCTAGTTAGTTTCAGATCAGAATTACTTTGGTTTTGTGCACATATACTGACAATACAGATCAGGCCTATACTGTTTTGATTGTGATTGGTGACTCAAGTACTGTTTTTGATACTTGACAGAAATGGAGTCTAAGATACAGGCAGAAGGCAGTCTTGGGAACATCAGTTATGGTGGTGTTTCTGAGATGGATGGTCAGATTACGACCGTAAAGTTTGATGGATCAAACTATTTGGAATGGGCCCAATCAGCCGTGATAGCTATTGGTGGAAGAGGTAAATTAGGGTACCTCCTGGGATATATGAAAGAACCTTCCGAGGAAGACCCGACATATACCAAGTGGATGCAAGAAAACTACTTGGTTATGGCATGACTGTTTAATTCTATGCAGCCTCATATTAGCCGGAATTATTTGTGGGCAAAGACAGCCAAAGAGATATGGGATGTTATGAAAGAAACTTATTCCCAACCCCTTAATGTTGCCAGAGCATATGAATTGAAATGCGAAGTGAACACCCTTAAACAATGAGAGAAACCGGTATCAGTCTACTTATCTACCTTGAAGTCCCTGTGGCATGAGATTGATCACTTAGAGACTCTTGAGTGGGAGAGTCCCAAAGATGCTTAGACCCATAGAAAGCACATTGAGACAAACAGAGTGTTTGAGTTCCTAGCGGGACTAAACCCAAAATATGATATTGTGAAGCAGCAGATTTTGACTAAAGATAGTGTGACTCTCTCTCAGGCCTACTCATTTGTACACAATGAAGAAACCAGAAGGAAGGTTATGATGCAACCCGTATCAGCCTTTGTAGCGGCTACACCCAAATCAGGGGGTGATTCAGAGAATGACAGGAGGAAGAAAGACAAGAAGGATGTAGTATGTGAACATTGTAAGAAACCCAAACATACAAAAGAGACATGTTGGAAACTGCATCATCGCTTGGTTCCTGCAAAGTTAATAAACAAGAAGGGCACTGCTCATGTAGCCACGAACACTGATTCAGCATCCTCATCTGGCACAAAAGGAACATCTTTGGAGAACTTAGTTGCAGTTCGGGCTGCCCTAATACAGCTAGAAAAAGAGGTTGGAAATTCAACTCAGCCACCACAGCCTCCATCAGCCCCTATCACATCTGCCTTCGCCCATTCAGGTACTCGAGCTTCAGCCTATCATGCCTCAGCTCCAGGTACTACTGAGCCTTGTTGGGTAATAGACTTAGGTGCATCTGATCACATGACTAGCTTGCCTTCATTGTTTACTACTTACCATTTGTGTTCTGATAGAGATAAGGTATCTATTGTTGATGGCTCCCTAGTTCCTATTTCTGGGAAGAGTGACATCAAGCTTTCAGATACTATGTCCCTATCATCTGTTTTGCATGTGCCTAAGCTTGATACTAACCTTCTTTCAGTCAGTAGTATTACCAAGCATATGAATTGCTCAGTAACCTTCTTCCCCAACCGATGTGTTTTTCAGGACTTGGAGACGCAGAAAGTGATTGGGACTGGCCGTGAGACGAATGGGATCTATCTGCTCGGGGAGCGGATACTTGAAACTTCAAGTGGGCCTGTCAATGATAGTTGAAACTTCACAACTTGATCCTATTATCATATATTTGAACGAGGTGTTTATGTAATCATATTTGGATTTTGCAATCTGCATTCGATTAATAATACAAAACAAAAAATATATAAAAATAAAAATAAAAAAATAAAAAATGCATACCATTGATAGAAAATTTTGGATATGTTATTAACTTATTACTATCATTATCATCATCTAGAATTGTCACGTGCAAAGCACGTGCACAATTTCTAGTAGTAGCAAAAGAACAGCAATATAGTATTAACACTAGTAGAAAAATATCAAATAGTAAGAATCAATAATAAAAAATAGTAGCAACAATAGTAACAGCAACAACCATCAAAAGAAAAATAAGAAAATACAATTGAGCTTGGATGAGCATACCTGGGGTCCATATATGGCCTGAGATCAATTACATCCCTAAAATGGACATGTCCATTCAATTTACTCAAGCGACCACGAGCATCTTGGCTGAACCGCTTAAGATGAATGGTGAGAATAGGTGGTGCCCTATTGATGAAAATCCTTTTAGTTGCATCTCTCTTAACCTTCACGTTTTCAGAGTCCATTTCCTCATCCGCACTGTCATCCAATTCCTTATCACTAGTCAATAACTGGGATATTGGAGGTTGAGTTTTATCAGCATTGTGTACCATATTAGTAGATTCATCTGGACTAGATGAATCAGTGGTTTGAGCCCCAAAACTCACTTGGCTGATGGATTTACATTGACCTGAGCTTGGTGATGACTCTCGAGAAGCATGTTCCAATTTACCAATACCTTTATCCCTTGGAGAAATCTGTGGATGATCAACTGGAGAACTACATGTAGGCTCTACCAACCCTGAATAAACTTCCTTTCCCATTTGATTGTTTGTACAATTGGTACATTTTGGTTTTGAATCATCAGGTTTCTCAGTATGAAGAATCAAACATTCAGTAGTGGTGGTGGAAACATTATTGCCTTCAAGCTTTCCATTACCTAAATGTCTGTAATTAACAGGATTCAAGGAATCATCATCTGAACCAAATGGAGAATTTTTCCTTCTCAATTTAGCTGCTTTTTCCCCAGTCCTTGATGCGGTTTGCTGGAGGTTCTCCCTATATTCCCTTCTTTGGCCTCGCAGTATCTTCGAACACCTCTCACAATGCCAAGCATGCTCCTTGGTTAGAAGCTCAGGTTTTGTAAAATAAGCTAAACAACTACCTATAGAAACTGGGGCATCGGTATTATCAACTTCATCTGGACCAGAATCACTGCTGTTTGCAGCTAAGAAACTTGAGTCTGTCACTTCGCTTGCCTGGAACTGGAAGTTACTGTCACATAACCAGGATTCTGCATTAGTTACAGCAGGCATCTCAGGCTCATTAAATAGGTCCCCAAAGCCATCAAACTCTAATGTATCTTGTTCACAGCCTGCAACACATGTGAAGGTCTCAGTTTCTCTTCTCATCATCTCCTCATTGTTTGAGTTATCCTCCTTGTATGGAAGTAACAGAACCTCAGAACCTTGAATCTGTAAAGGGAGTTCATCCTCACAGGGATTACTCTGAGAAGAACTATGTTCCAATTTTGATTCTCCATTTGTTGAACAAGCCCAGCTTTGTGAATCAGAGCCATTCTGTAGTATGCCACTTTGGATCACTTGCTGGTTTTCAGAATCCTGAACAACCGAGATATCATAGTCTTGTGATACCAAATTATTGTCTGCAGGTGCTTTAACTGGGTCAATGTAATCCAACCATGAAAGCTGATCCAGGGAAGCAGATGTTTGCTCTTCAACATTCTGAAAGACTTTGCTGTTTTCAGCATCTTGAATAGCTGAGACATCAAGGTTTTGTGAATTCAAGTCTAAGTCATGGGAAGCTTCATCTGGCCCTGCATAATCAAGCCATGTAATATTATCAAGTGAAACAGCATTCTGTTCTACAAAAGAAATGCTAGAATGTAGTGGGCAAGAAAACTCACTGCTTTCTGAAGGGCTTGGCTCACTTTGAACCAATTGAGTGGTTGCATCAGTATTCCCCTTTACACGAACCTTTCTGCCTTTTTTCATAGGAAGCTTTGTTTTCCTAGGATGGGACACTGGGGTTGCTTTTTTCAATGGAGGTTTCTTAGTTGGGACTGGCAGTGAGAGATCTAGGAAGGGCTCAAATACAATGGAGGAATGCCCACATTCCAGACAGCAAACAGTACTTGACAGTAGGCCTCCAAATATCATATCTATGAAAGTGGAGCCCTGATTTGAAGTTGAAGTAGTTGCATCTCTCCCAGAAGAATTGCGCAATTTTCTCACACTCAATTCCTCTGTACATAGCCCATCAAATAAGCATCGGAGCAACTCATGGCTGTCTTGTTGCTGGTATCCTCTAAACTGTGGGGATTTTGAACAAATGCATCCAAACAAGGCTTTTGGGTTCAGTACATTTCTCGGGTCCACATCCAGACTTGTTTCACTAAAGAGCTTTTTCAAAGACATAGTAAGAGGACCAACAGACTGATCCAGCTTCATGAAGTAATCCCGCAACATATCCATTGAAAATAAGTTCTGCATTACTGAATTAAAGAAACAGGTATTCCCAAGGTTAACTAAGCCACGGACTGTATAAGCACCTTTTCCATCTATAAGTTGTGATTGAGCATCATCTAACTTAATTTTGTCCGCACCATTGCCAAACCAAACATCTTCAACATCATGCATGGAGACTTTTACAGATCGTCCCTTGATTAATTTCACAACATCCAATAAGATATCTTTCTGCTTGCCATTCTCTTCTGATTTTTCAACTGGAATTAGTGACTCACATGGAAAACACCAGCGTAGATGAGGATTATCGTACTGAATTACACAATGGTGGCCCATACTTCTGGCATGCCGAATGGCATGGCTTTGAGGTGTTGTTGGCAAACCAATCCCTCCACATGCAAAATGCCCGCAATCCAAACAGACCCAAATGGATTTTTTTTCCGGCGTTGCCTCCATAGAACTTGCTCCTTTCTTCTTTCCATGTTTTCTCTTTCCCTTACCCGCCTTCCGGTCAAGAGCACCTTCCCTGCAATCTTCGCACTTAACATGCTCCGATGACCCAATTTTTGAAGAGATTTTCTCCAAATTAACGCCCTTTTCAATATGGGTACATCCTTTTCTCTCTTTTATTACTGCATCTTCGTCATGTCTAATCTCATCTGCTGGATTCGAGTACTGGGGAACTGTTTGAGGAGAACCAGAAGAAACCCGCTTCTCCTTATGACTACTGTTTTTTGCCTTCTTTTTAGCCTTTTTCCCCATTACTTCCTATGTGGATCCAACAAAACCATGCACCCCAAAACTCTCAAAACCAAGCAAATATCATCCAAAAGTACTCAGATATCCCCCAACTGTTCAAACAAAACCACAGTCTGATTTAAAACAATCAAACCCAGCACCGATTATCTGCTGAAACATATAGTCATGGTGAAAACCCCATCAACAAATTCGTGTTCTAAAATGAACCGAGATGGTATTCTGAAAAGTAGAAATCTCTGAGCAATCGAACAAATAAATAAAAGACAAAAAAAGGAAAGTTCAGTATAATTTTTTTTTAAGAAAGAAGAAGAAGAAGAGTTGCTCACCAAAAAGACTGAATGGAGAAGCAACCGAGATTGCATGGAGATGATTCGAACGAATAGCATTCATGTTGTGCGAGCATTACCTCGCTAGGGTACAAGTAGAATCTGAAGCGACGAAGACAGTAGAATGGTGTGCGATTGTGCGCTCTTTAAGGCCATGCGCATAATGGAACTGGATGTGAAAAAAAGCTGCAGTTCTTTGGGCAAACTGTAATAACGTAAATAACTGGACCCGATTAACAAAGTTGTCCGGTCTGATCCGGTCTGGATGTGGAAGGTCCTTTTTGAGAAAGAGATCTACAACTACAAGGATCTCTCCTGACCACTTTCGCAAGAATATGGCCCACGTAAGAGGCAGCTTAGGGGATCTTAACCGTCCATTGCATTCACAAACACAAAATGTTCTTAGAAAAATTACTGATTTTACCGATTTGGACACTTATGAATTTTCATTTACAAATAGGAATTGAGAAGAAAACTGCCATCGTGGATGCGAAGTATTTTTAGAAAATTATTAATTTTTGAGAAATTTTCCGATAAGTACCTTCTACTTTAAGCTTAATAAAATTTTAAAACACCATAATCTAATGCCCGAACTTTCAATTTATCATAAATCAATACCCTCACCGTCAGTCATCACGTGATGTGAGATGCGATTTAAATATTTTTCATAATGTCAAAACTAACCTTTATGATTACCTTTTTTTTTTTTTTTTTCCTTTTTTCCCTTTCTCTTCAATCCAGGTTGAAGAAGGATCGAGAGAAGTGGCAAGCACAGCCCTTCATTCCGAGCACAGTGTTCATGGGTGGTAAGCGTAACCTTTGATTCCGACCTCCACGGTAATTTTTGACCTCCTACACTTTTATCGCGTAGGTGGTAAGCTTCGATTAACTCCAACTTGAAGGAACGATAGAGGAGAGGAGAGGAGACTGTTCACGCGCAGGTTGAATGAACGGCAAAGAAGGTGGTAAGCTTTAAACTCCTAACGTCTGATCAGTTTCACAAATTAGCTATCGTGCTAGAGTGGCTGTGGCTGCCTGTCAGGTCGTCCGTTATGAGAGAGCGCAAGGTCCAATTCTGAGCATTCATGAGGGCGAGGAGCCTGCTGACTTTTGGGATGCTCTACTTGTGCTCCGCTTCTTAGTGACGATCTTGACAAAGTGGCCAGCAAACTCGATTTTTCTACCAGTAAGGATCGGGTTGCAGCAGCAATTCGTCTTGGGGTTGGTGGGAAGAAGTTGGATGTTGGATTTCAATTAAATCTAATGGGTTTGATTGGTAAATTACATGAGAAATTGTACTTTGTTTGAAAAAAATCAGTTTTTCTCTTATAAAAACCCAGTTTTGAATTTGTCCCTCATTGGAAAATTATAAGTTTTGTTTTCAATATTTCACTAGGAACTGATTTACACTCCTTAGAATTATTAGAGGAGAGTATGGGGATTCGATACCGTGCAATGCGTGCGCATGCGCGTGCGTGCGTGTGTGTGGCGAATGAGGCGCTTTAGAGGCGCACTTTGCTCGCACTTCGCGTGACTTGCGATGAGCGGCTCTGGTTTTGGTACGTTGACGACCGTTGATCACCATTGATGAGATCAACGGTCATGATTCGATCGGGTGTGATCAAGAGGCACAATTCAAAGTTAATAATCACCAACTGTTAACAACTTTTTAAACAGTCACAATGGTTGAAATTGTGACTGTTCAAGGTGCCTTCTCTAAACCAGTACCTACATTTTCCTTATACCTCTTCACAAATTATTTAAGGAGCATGAATCAGACTCCAAAACACACAATTTCGAAATTCACTATCTCTCTCAGTCCGGTCTGCTACAATCTCACAGAAGGTTTCTTTGGAGACTCTTCAACTTTACTGGTTGCAGATTCTCGCCCAAGGCTCTGTTGTATCCTGGGAACGAATTTGCCTGTAACCCAACAGCAAACTCAGTAAAATTGAGTGGGGGCAAATAACGTTCTAAAGGCAGTGTCTTCAGATGCGTCTCAGAGCTTCTCCTCCAAAGTTACAGTGACCCCATCTTCCCCAACAATTTTAGAACGTTATTATGCAATGGAGGTAGAAGCAAGCATGACTTTGATCAAGATGATGAACCAAGATCTTGTTTGACTAGACCAGTTCGATTGAGCAAATTTCAGCAAATGGCAAGACAAGATCTTCTTTCTGACCACACTGAAGTTATACTATTTGTTGGATCTGAATCTGCAATCACTTCCTGAACCCACTGACAAAGACTCAGAGAAACTAAAGAATGAAAGAGCAAAACGGGAATATGGTTCACTTCTGTGACAATGACACATACTGAATGCTTTATCAGACCAGCTCTACAACTTCTACAATGAACATACATCTCCAAAAGAAATCTAGAAGGCCCTGGAATTCAAATACAATGCACAAGAAGCAGGTACGAATAAGTATCTTATTGCAGAGTACTTTGACTTCACCATGAACGACCATAAACCTATACTGGAGCAAGTTCATTAACTACAGGTGATAGTCAATAAAATTCGATCCCTTAACATCATCCTTCCTGAATCTTTCTGAGTGGGAACAATCATTGCCAAACTTCCACCCTCTTGGAAGGATTATAGGAAGAAGCTTCTGCACAAGGCTGAAAAACTTACCTTGGAGCAAATTCAGCAACACCTTCGTATTGAATAAGAGTCTCGAATTAGAGACAGTAAGGATAAGACCTTGATCGGTATGCTGAACTCTAAGGTAAATTTTGTGGAAAACGGATCGAAGAAGACTAACCCAGCATTACAACTAAAGAAGAAGGATGAAAACTTCAAAAATAGCAGCAATAAGAAATGATCATGCTATGTTTGTGGAAAGAAGGGGCATTATGTCCGAGTCTGCCGACATCGGAAAGGCAGAACCAAGTCTACAAACATGGTAGAAGACAATCTCATGGCCATGATTACTGAAGTCAACATGGTAGAATCGTCTTCTGGATGGTGGTTTGATTCAAACGCCACAGTCCATGTTTGTAAGGACAAGTCCTTATTCAAGACATATGAAGAAGTGACTGATGGTCAGGAGGTACAGATGGGAAACCAAACATGTGCCAAAGTTGCTGAAAGAGGCAGCGTAGAGTTGAATTTCACCTTCAGAAAGACACTGACTCTCCTGAATGTTCACCATGTTCCTGACATTAGAAAGAACTTGGTCTCAGTAAATCTTGTTTGTAAGAGGGGATTCAAAGTTGCCTTTAAATCCGACAAACTAATCATATCCAAGAATGGGATGTTTGTTGGAAAGGGATATAGTTGTAATGGTATGTTCAAATTAAGTATTAATGAAGGAAAAGTTTTCTGCTTATATTGTTGATTCTTTCTCTTTATGGCATGATAGAGTAACACACTTGAATTTTAAATCCATAAAGAACATGAGCAAACTATGTATAATTGCTTACAGTAATGAATTGACTAAAAATGTGAAATATGTGTAAAATCTAAAATGGCTAAGAAACCTTTTCCTCGTGTTGAGAGAAATTCTCAACTTCTAGAACTAATCCATTCCGACATCTGTGAACTCAATGGTGTATTAACTAAAGGAGGCAAGAGATACTTCATAACATTTATAGATGACTTTTTTAGGTACACCTATGTCTATCTTATGAGAACTAAGGATGAAGCCTTTGACATGTTTAAACTATATAAGACTGAAGTTGAAAATCAACTAGAAAAGAAAATTAAAATCCTTAGAAGTGATAGGGGTGCTGAATACTTTAAGGAAAAATATAACACTTACAGAAATGATAAACTACATATTGTTAAAAGCTAATGCACCCTTAAACCTATGGGGGGAAACACTCCTAACAGCCTGCCATTTACATAACAGAATTGTTTCTAGAGTTAATAGCAAATGCCCATATGAATTATGGACAGGAAGAAAACCTAATTTAGCATATCTAAAAGTGTGGGGGTGCTTAGCATATTATAGAGTTCTAGATCCTAAAAGAACCAAATTAGGACTCAGAGCTAAGAAAAGTATGTTTGTTGGATATGCAGAACATAGCAAGGCCTATAGACTTCTAGACTTAGAGTCCAACATAATAATTGAAACTAGAGATGTTGAATTCTTTGAAAATAAACTGTTCTGAACCTGCAGAAAATGAATTCATAGAAAATGACAGAGAAACTCAGATCTCAATACCTGTTGATAATAATGAGACTGAAAGAAGAAATGACACAACTATAACACCTACAATAGGACTTAGAAAAGTCAAAGACAAAGAACCGAGAAACACTTAGGTTTATATTTTATCTCTACTCAGTCAGTTGTATTTTTGGTTAAGGCTGATAAAGAGAAGATTTTAAATAAAATACCCATTGTCCTAAACATTGAAAATGATCCAAAAACCTATAGTGAGGCCATGACCTCTAGAGATGCTGCCTTTTAGAAGGAATCTATAAATGATGAAATGGATTCAATAATGTCAAATAACACATGGGTACTAGTAGATCTGCCTCCAAGTTCAAAACCAATAAAATGTAAATGGGTGTTTAGAAGAAAATACAACACTGATGGAACTGTACAAACTTTTAAGGCTAGATTGGTAGCCAAAGGATTTAGTCAAAAGGAAGGAATTGATTACTTTGACACCTATACACCAGTGGCTAGAACAACTTCTATTAAAACACTTATAGCATTAGCATCCATTTATCACTTATCTGTTCACCAAATGGAAGTTAAAACTGCTTTCTTAAATTGTGATTTAAATGAAGAGGTTTACATGGAACAACCAGAAGGATTTGTTCTTCTTGGAAATGAGAAAAAACTCTGTAAACTGGTTAAATCACTATATAGATTAAAACAAGCACCTAAACAGTGGCATGAGAAATTTGATTCTTGCATTCTAGCTTTTGGTTTTAAACATAATAGTAATGATAGATGCATCTACTCAAAATTCACTGAAAATTATGGAGTAATTGTGTGTCCTTATGTGGATGATATGCTTATTATGGGTACAAATATGGTTAGCATAAATGAAACTAAAAACTACTTATCCTTTGTTTTCAACATGAAAGATTTAGGAGAAGTAGATACAATCTTGGGAATAAAAGTTAAAAAGTATAGTAGGGCTATGCACTAAGCCAATCACATTATATTAAGAAAGTACTTGAGAAATTTAAGCATGTAGGGTTTAAAGAATATTGCACGCCATATGATTCTAGTATAAAGCTAGTAGAAAATATTGGTAGAGCAATTGCACAACTTGAGTATGCTAGTGCAGTAAGGAGCTTGATGTATGTTATGCTTTGTACCAGACCTGATATTGCATTTGCAGTAAGTAAACTCAGTCGGTTTACAAGTAATCCCGGTGCAGAGCACTAGAAGGCAATTGAGAGAGCTCTTGGGTATCTCAAGAGAACCTTGGAACTTGGCTTGTTTTATTGTGATCATCCAGCTGTACTAGAAGGGTACACTGATGCAAGTTGGATTACCGGTAATGGAGATAACAGGTCCACATCTGGATGGATTTTTGTCTTTGGTGGGGGTACGATCTCTTGGGCATCCAAGAGACAAACTTGTATATTTCATTCGACCATGGAATCCGAATTCATAGCCTTAGTGGCTGCTGGAAAAGAGGCTGAGTGGATTAGGAATTTATTATTGGATATAAAACTTTGGCCTAGTCCTATGCCTCCAATTTCCATTTACTGTGATAGTGAGGCAACTCTGTCAAGGGCCTACAGTGGTACCTACAATGGTAAGTCCAGACATATAAGTCTGAGACATGAATTTGTTAGGCAACTGATTCAAGATGGAGTCATCACTATAACCTATGTAAGGTCAAGTAAAAACTTGGCTGATCCTCTTACCAAGGGTTTAGCCAAAGAATTGGTAAGAATGACAACCAAAGAGATGGGATTAAAACCCTTTACTTAGTCACCTGTAATGGTAACCTAACCTGAACTGAAAAGCCATCAGTATTGGGTTTAATGGGTAACAACAAGTTACAGCAATGTGACTGTTAGCACTAACATTGAGAAATTTCCCATCACAACATAAACAGTGCTGTCCGTTATGATGAGAGGTTGAGATAAACTCTTAATGAAGTTCTGAAATGTGTCAAATAACGGAGCACATAGTGGAACTTCACCTATGTGAACATAGAAGTGGTGCCGCTTCTCATGAGGGTTTAGGTTTGCTCTCGGGATTGTTCATGAAACCAGGAAAGAAGCACATGGCCATAACAGTGCTGAGCAAAATTTGAAACTCTTGCAGAGACTGAATATTTTTATGTGTATAAGTGTCTCCGGTCTGTCTTGAGAGTAGTTGGTTTAAGGTCTTACCACCAATAACTTTGACAAGGCTCTGAGATAACTATACTAACAAGAGGTTTAAGTTGATAAACACCTTTTGTATGCATAACTGTGTCATAATAATTTGGATTGAGAGACAACTATGTAATTGATCAATCAATGTGGGGGATTGTTGGATTTCAATCTCATAAGAGATTAAATCCAATGGGTTTGATTGGTCAATTACATGAGAAATTGCACTTGTACACTTGTTTGAAAAAAATCAGTTTTTCTCTTACAAAAACCCAGTTTTGAACTTGTCCCACATTGGAAAATTATAAGTTTTGTTTTCAATATTTCAATAGGACCTGATTTACACTCCTTAGAATTAGTAGAGGAGAGTATGGGGATTCGATACCGTGCAACGCGCGCGCACGCGTGTGCGTGCGTGTGTGTGGCGCAATGAGGCGCTTTAGAGGCGCATTTTGCTCGCACTTCGCATGGTTTGCGATGAGCGGCTCTGGTTTTGGTACGTTGATGACCGTTGATCACCATTGATGAGATCAACGGTCACGATTCGATCGGGTGTGATCAAGAAGCACAATTCAAAGTTAACAGTCACCAACTGTTAACAACTTTTTAAACAGTCACAATGGTTGAAATTGTAACTATTCAAGGTGCCTTCTCTAAACCAGCACCTACATTTTCCTTATACCTCTTCACAAATTATTTAAGGAGCATGAATCAGATTCCAAAACACACAATTTCAAAATTCACTATCTCTCTCTCTCTCAGTACGGTCTGCTACAGTCTCACAGAAGGTTTCTTTGGAGACTCTTCAACTTTGCTTGTTGCAGATTCTCGCCCAAGGCTCTATTGTATCCTGGGAACGAATTTGCCTATAACCCAACAGCAAACTCAGTAAAATTGAGTGGGGGCAAATAACGTTCTAAAGACAGTGTCTTCAGACGTGCCTCAGAGCTTCTCCTCCAAAGTTACAGTGATCCCATCTTCCCCAATAGTGGATGAATATGATTTGGACTATGAGATTTTCCAGAATGCGCTTTCAGGTGGTGTGGTTATACAAAAAAAAAGAACCTAAATTTTCAGGTTGAAAAAGTCCCTTTCCCTATTTTTCTTCCTCTTCTTTTCGTTTGATTTGTTTGGAAGAGCAAGGTGGCTGTTATGGATGTCCAGCAATAAATGTCTCTGCTTTTCGTCTGATCAGTGCTAGCCATCGGTACATTGCCCGGCAAGAAATGGATGGGGATTGGGAAATTTTGATTTTTTGACAAATGATTATGAAGTATATATGGAAAGAAAGTGTGAATTAAGGCTCTCCATTACTTCGTAACGGTCTCACCTGTGTCTTTGTAATTCGATCAATTTGTTTACTCAGATTCATCTGGAGCTCTCTACAGAACCTACAACCAACAAGTTGACATAAACAGCTTGGCCAAACCCAGTAGTTGCACAACTGGACCTTGAACCCTCAGAAAAACCAAATTTTGCCAAAGGCATCAGAGATGGTGGGACCAAAAGGTTCAGTAGCAGTAGCTTCATATAGGTTGGTCAGAAAATCCTACGGAACAGATCTTCGTATGGCGTTGTCTAGTTTGTCACTTGTCGATTTCAACTTTTTCGACATCGCATTCCACTTAATATTATCGGCTCGTGGAACTGGTTTCTTTGGAACTTCAGCTAATAGAATGGGTGAACAGTGGTTCCCACTTCCGGGGATTACAGCTGGGGTCATTTTTGTCATTTCAGAAAATAGTTCATACATTGGTCGAACCTACGGATGGGTAATTATGTATTTTTGCATTTTGACCGATGTTGAGTTAATGCCAAGTATTGATTTACCGCAAATTGAAAGTCAAAGTATTAGATTATCACATTTTAAATTTCGAGTACTAAATTGACACTAGGCCTAAAGTACAGGATACTTATGGAAAATTTTCCTTAATTTTTTGATGACTAAATAGAAAATGTACCAATTTGGAAACTTTTAGTGCAGACTAAAAATTTTACTCTAAAGAATTTTAGGTCACATCAACGCCCCACAGCACATCCCAACCTTGTGTTAGGAACATCGTTGGGATGTGCTATGGAGCATTGTGGGGCACTGATGTGAACTTCAAGAACTTGTACCCACTAGAACCTCTTCATGCTTAACATCCATCCTACTACTTATTAAATGGCTTTGGGACATTTATTTAATTGTTTATCATTGTTGTTATAATTTTGATAATATTTTTAAATTTTTATATTTATTTAATTTAATTAATCATTAATCCATTTGATTTTTGAAAAATCTATTTATATATACTATATAAAATAGATATTTTCTTATATATAATGTATGAAATTAAATTTAAATATCATATATCATATGAATAATATTTGGATGCAAATATATATATATATATATATATATATATATATATATATATATATGAAGTTGGAATGCTACAATTAAAAAGACAACCACAACTATCATTACTATTGTTCAACCTACAATTAATAATTAGCAAAATGAAATATATCTCACTAGAAGGACACTTAAAAAGCCATCTCCCATAGTTTTTTCCATCCATGTCCACATGAATACATCAATCATCTTCTAATCACAAACGTTACTTATTCCCATAAAAAAGAAAATAATGCCAAACCATGATTAGTATTAATAATAGATTGTAACAAGGTAACAAGTAGGGTCAATTGGATCGAATTTGTTCTAATTTGATCCAATCCAATATGGATCAATTTACCAATGGACTGGACTCAATCTGGTCTGAACCCATACAAGCCGTGTCCAAACCAATCCAATTGAAATGCAAATGGATTGGATTAGGTCCAATCTAGTCCAAACTAAATGACATAACATAAATCACATAAGAATGCAAAAAAAAAAAAAAAACATAAAAAATTATAATAAAATATCTTATATTTCACAAAAATATAAAATTTTAGAGAAAACAACAAAATTATAAAAGTAGAAATTACATAAAATAATAGAAATTGAATAAATAATATAAAATTTTCAATAATTGCAAAAAAATTAAAAACAACCTAAAAATTAATTGCAAAAATTATAAAACATCTACAATCAATCTAAGTTTTTCGAAATTAGAATTTATACCAAATTCTCCATATTAAACCTTTATTCTTGAAATCAATTTGGAAATCTGATTGTAATAAAAACTCTAAAAGAAAATAAAAACAAGAAAATAACAAATCTACGTAAAAATAAACGGGTCGATATTAAGGATTTAACCTTTCATTGAAGATGAATGTAGAGAATTTAAAATCTAAATGGATAGGCATATCAAAGTACAGGCTCACTAAAAAGTAAAAAAGAGAGGAAATTATTTTTTAAAAAAAGAAAATAAAAGAAAAGAAAAAAAAATAAATGTACAGTTACATCAAGGGACACAGAACACATTTTCTTTGGAACATCATGTACCCATCGAGCAAAACAATTTTGACCACAATGATTGTAGCTTCGATGATGTGCCTTAGTAGGCTTGGTGTTCTACTCCTAAGAGCCTCTATGCTGTAATACTTGTGAAGTTGTGTTGTAATACTCGTGAAACAGACCTAATAAATTAAATCACTATTACCCTAGCACTAGAATTCTGCTATGATTTTCCTTTTATGACATATTAGATTTGATTATTTAAGACGAGAATTAATTATTGAATTACAATTAGTCAAACACTAAAACAGAAAAAAAAAATGTACAACCAAAAAACAATGTTAAAATGATGACCCGTCTACCATTAATTTGGTATACTTTTTTTCAAACTCAAATCTTTTTTCTCGTTGCCTCTAATTTCCCTTCTTTGGATAAGAATGGGGTCCATAGACTATTAAACTAAATCCCTAACAATCCATTTCACCAATTGGACCTTTAAGCTTGGACCAGTTCAATTTAAAAGATATATTGGACTATCTAAATCCATTTGAATTGGGTTCTATTCAAATTGGGCCCAATCCAAACCTAGGCTATTGACATCCCTAGTAACAATCAAATTTAACACAAATAATGTTGTGAGGGTTAAAAATCAGACGTAGATGAATCAGATCTAATGGCTGGCTAATTTTTAAATTTTTTTCTAACCCAACCCGAGAACCAACTTCTTGAAAATTCATTGCCTTGGGCAGTGAACCCTTGATCCAATCAGTGTGGACCCAGTTTGGTCCCAATATTTAAATATAAATGATCCTTGGTTTTAGCCACTAGGAATGGCAACGGGGTGGGTTCAGGGTGGGGACCATATTCACCATCCCCGATTCTGATTCCGAAATTAACCCCCATCCCCGATCCCTGAAGGGGATGGAGGATGGGTTCCTCGTGGGGACCTGAATCTCCGAAATGTTTTCAAATAATAGTATTTTTTTAAATAAATTTACTTAAAATAAATAAAAATGTTAAATTATAAATAATGTTTTAATTATGTTTTCATATATATATATATATAATATAATATGATATAATATAAATAATATAATAATATACTTAATATAAAAAAACATTTAATATATATAATCAAGGTCAGGGCAGGACAGGGAAGTCCCCATCCCCGGCCCCTGTCCCGTCCCAGCCAAAACAATCCCCACCCCCGGCCCCATCGGGTCAGAGAAGTTAGGCCCCCGTTGGGGATGGGAAAAATTACCATCCCTATCAGCCACCCTATAAAGACCCAAGGATGATGGACTTATTTAAGACGAAGTCCATCTAGTAATAAACATTATAATGGTCTCTTACACCTAACATCTTGGCCCATAATTATCAATACACTACTCACAGGGAATGACCTCTTCCCTAACTATAAAATGCAATGTCACACTCTCCACTCAAATGGATCCTGAGATTAAAACATTTTGCAAACATTTTCATAAGTAGCAATATAACATATAAATTTATTTTGCAAGTCAAATTTTAAATACAGTTGAAATCTATTACTGGTCGTTTAGGTTTCCACCAGAGAGAGTAAACCCTGATATTCAGTTTGTCTAACAAATGAGTTAATCCTATCATTATGATCATCCACTCAGGTAATTTCCTAAACTGCCCCAACATATTTAACCCTTAATGGATCTCACTAGTTGGCATATAAAAAATAGTCCAGTCCAAAACCTAGTGTAGTATCATAATTAAGTCTAGGATTCAATGCAACTTTTTAGTTTTTTCCATCTATCTCGAAAGTCCAAGGCATAACTGAAAATTGATCAAATTTTAATACTTTTTCTAAACACCCACTAGTTATGCTTGGGGTTTAACCTTATCAATTAAGACAAACTACTCCACCAATTTGGTAGTACATTAATGTCAACCTTGTTAGGATAAACTCTCTAAGTTTATTCAGTGGTTGTGAACAATTTAAACTAACATGAGTAGTCTCCTATGTTTTCAATTTAAGGAATAATTCATAAAAGCATACCAGTTCTCATAAGTGTTCGATTTAGGCATTTAAGTATGTTCTTCATAACTAACCAATGCTCTTGTCTTAGGTTGGATTGATATCTACATACAATATTAACGGTCTGAGTAATGTCAAGTCAAGTGCACAACATAACATACATGATGCTCCATACGATAGAGGTATAAAGAACCTTTCTCATATCCTTTATCTCCTCAAGGGTCTTAGGTGACATTCTTTTGGGAGGGTGACTACATGTCTAAAAAGTATGAATTCATTTTTATTCTGCATGTTGAATCTTTTAGCTATCTTTTTAATGTAAGTAGATTGAGACAATTCAATTAACCTCTTCGATCTATCTCTATAGAGTCAAGAGAAGAGCTAGGGGTGGCGGAGGGGGACCATGACCCCCTAATACCCACTTAAACCCTCACCTATATTTTGGTCCCCATATTCATGTGTACTAACTTTTGGCCCCTATTACTAGTCTTTGGCCCCTTTCAATAAAAAATCCTAGCTCCACCCTTGTATAGAATCAAAGTTCTAAGATGTAAGAAGGTTCTCCAATATCTTTCATGGAAAACTGTTATGTGAACCATACTTTCACTATTGTTAAAATTGTTGCATCATTCTTAATGGGCAATATGTCATCTACATATAGAACCAAGAATGCAACCTTGTCTCCCACTATTTTTCTGTAAATACAATGTTCGTCTGGATTTTACTTAAAATCAAACTCTTTGACTGTTGAGTCAAATTAGATGTTTTAGTTTCTAGAAGCTTGTTTTAACCCGTATATGGATCCGTTGAGCTTACACACCATGTGTTTCTAACCTTTGGCAACAAATCATTCCAGTTATTGCATATAGATATTTTCAGTAAGATCTCCATCTAGCAACACAGTTTTGACATCTATTTGCTAGATTTCATAATCATAGTATGCAGGTATAGCCAACAACATCTTAATGAACTTAAGTATGGTTACAGGCGAGAATATTTCCTTATAATTGATTCATTCTTTCTGAGTGTAACTTTTTGCCACAAGTCGGGCTTTATAGGTCTCAATTTTTTCATCAGTGCCCTTCTTCCTCTTATAGATCTACTTGCAATCCATTGCTTTTACCCTAGGGGCAAGTTTACAAGAGTCCAGACACTATTAGTTTTCATCGAGTCCATCTTGGCCTTTATGGCATCTACCCGTTTCAATGAGTTTATGTCTACATAGTAGGGGATCTTCCTTGCTATCCAGGAATTCCATCAAATAATTTTTTTTTTATCATAACCAAAATTAATAGAAGGTTTGGACACTCAAGTAGATCTTCTAAGTTGGGTATTGCTGGTATCTTTACAAGAGTCCAGACACTATTAGTTTTCATCGAGTCCATCTTGGCCTTTATGGCATCTACCCGTTTCAATGAGTTTATGTCTAACATAGTAGGGGATCTTCCTTGCTATCCAGGAATTCCATCAAATAATTTTTTTTTTTATCATAACCAAAATTAATAGAAGGTTTGGACACTCGAGTAGATCTTCTAAGTTGGGTATTGCTGGTATCTAGAACTCATGGGTTATCTCACACCACCTTGAATTATCCCTGTCAAGAATGATCTCTTAATGATGATTTCTCAAGATATAGACCTCTACTAAGAAGTGGACATTTTGACTAACAAATACTCTTTGTTCACTTGTGATGTAATCGGTTATAGTCACGTACCAATTTTTTTTTTTTTTGGCTAAGTACCTCATCATTTGACCCGCTCCTAAGTGACCTGTGACTCAAAGGATGATGGCGCTCCCTGGTGGCAAACTGCTTGGGGGAGAGCTATGCCGAGCTCCTTGATGGTGAATTACTTGGGGGAGAGCTATGCCGAGCTCCCTGATGGCGAACTGCCTTGGGGAGAGCTATGCCGAGCTCTCTAGTGGCGAACTGCCTGGGGGAGAGCTATGCCGAGCTCCTTGATAGCGAATTGCTTGGGGGAGAGCTATGCCGAGCTCCCTGATGGCGGATTGCCTAGGGGAGAGCTATGCCGAGCTCCTTGATGGTGAGCTACCTTGGTGGACTCGTCATTTGACCTGCTCCTATGCGGCCTGTGACTCAGAGAATGGTGGAGCTCCCTAGTGTAGCGCAACCCGACTGCCCTTTGCATGAGGTGATCTTCTCTCCTTTGTAGGCGGCGGGAGCTGAGGGACCTGTGAGAACTGAATCAGGGGACACGGGGGTATTTACCCGGTAAGGACTCTTCGATGCTTAAGTTAGCACTCTGATTGTATAGAGCTTGAAGATGATATTAGAGAAATGAAAGAACTAGAGAGTAGGGATTACCTCCATTTTTCTTCTTCTTCTTTGTCTTTGGGGGTCAGAGTCCTTATATAGCGGTGCCCAATCAAATCAGGCATAACCACCTCTGTCAAGTTAGGCATAACTGCCTCTGTCTCTCTACCGCAGCCGTTACTGCCATAGCTGAGGTGGTGGGTGCAGGCAGCTATTGCAAAGTATTGCTCTGCCAGGCAAGGGACAACTCTCAGGGCTGGCAGGCATGGCGCTGCTTGGCGAGAGACGTGGGCGCATGTCTCTGAATCTGTCAGGTACGGTTGTCAGGCAGGAGATTTTCCTGCGATACGTCGAGCTGCCCCTAAGTGGCGAGCTCTTCATAAGATGCCAAGTTGCCCCTAAGTGGCGAGTTCTTCGTAAGATGCTAGGCTGCCTGTGGAGTGGCCAGTTGCCTATGCTGAGTTGCCCCTAAGTGGCGAGCTACCTATGCCGAGCTACCTGTAAGTGGCGAGCTGCCCCTAAGTGGTGAGCTCTTCATAAGATGCCAGGCTGCCTGTGGTGAGCTGCCTATGCCGAACTGCCCCCAAGTGGCGAGCTACCTATGTTGAGCTGCTTGTAAGTGTCGAGCTGCCCCTAAGTGGCGAGCCACCTATTTGTCAAGAGGCTGCACTTAGTTGGCATGAGGTGCCAAGTGTCATATTTTCATTGGAGGGCCAAATCCTCCCTCATCAACTTGGGTCATGGAAGAGATACCCAGTAGAGTCCTTAAGGTAGCTTATAAATAGGCAATGACTAGTTATGGATTCCACTTTGTCTGCACTTATCCTTTTGACAAGTATTGGATAATCCCATACCTTAAAATGTCTAACACTTAGTTTCTTATCAACCCAAATCTCATATGGAGTCTTAGAACCTGACTTGGTTGGAACATGGTTCAACATGTAAATCATACTCTATAATGTGTCTCCAAAAGGATATGGGTAACTCTGAGTGGACGAGGAGTGATTGGACCATGTCTAATAAAGTCTGATTTCTTTTCTTTGATACGCCATTTAATTGTGGTGTAGTAGAAGGAGATAGATGTGATATAATCTCATTGTCTTTTAAGTAGTCCCTAAGTTTGTTAAAGAGATATTCACCTCCTCAATCTGATCGATAGAATTTGATTTGTCTCTCTAACTGTTTATCGACTTCATGTTTGAATTCTTTAAACTTTTTAAATGATTCAAATTTATGTCTCATTATATACACATAATTGAGGATAATCATTGGTAAAGGTTATAAAGTATGAGTGTAAGTTATGTGTCCTAACATTTAGGGGACACCATACATCTGTATGTATAAAGTCAAGTATGTTTGTACTATTTTCAGTCTTATCTATAATTGACCTTTTAATCATCTTGTTTTGAAGGCAAAGCTCACAAGTTAGCAGATTTTCTACAATGAAAAAATCCAAATGACCATCATTCACCAATCTTGGGATTCGATCTATGTTTATATGGCCAAATTGGTAATGCCATAGGCACCGTGGGATTAATAGTTTTTCATGTTCTTTTCATGGGGTTATGTTTCGAAGTTGTTTCGGTTACATTTGTTTCTAATGAAGGGTGGAGTACATAGATACCATTCTCAAACTCTCCATAGGCAAGGAATTTATTGTTCAATTTAATTGTAATCTTATTACTAAATAAAATGGAATAACCATCCTTACATAATTTAGAAATTAAAATCAAAATTCTCCTAAGCAAATGGAATATAAAGACAATCTTTAAAATTAATAATTTCTTCTCTAAAAACTAATTCTACTGATCCTATGGCAACAGTTGCAATGGTTACAGATGTACATATGTAGAACACGATCTTATCATCATTCAACTTTCTACTTTCCTTAATCCTTTGTAGAGTGTTATATGTATGAGTAAAAGCCCCAGAGTGAATATACCAGGAGGTAGGAATGACCAACATATTGGTCTATATCAACTAAGTTTCGAAATTACCTTCTTTTTTCTTCTTGAGGGATTCCAGATACTGATGATAGTTCCTCTTCTGGTGCTCGGTTTGCTTGGAGAAGTAACACTTTGAAGGATTCCAGATACTAAGGACAATTCCTCTTCCAATGCTCAGTTTGTTTGGAAAAGTGACACTCATCTGACGAGCATATCTTAGTTAATTAGAGAACACACATGATGTAATCCAATAGCTAAATTACAAATATGAATCTTTAAAGTTCAAAAGTGAAAATTCCTATAAGAAAATAAAGACTTTTGGAATAGCGTTCTTTATTTTATGATTCCTATTCACCCTAAAGATGAATGGATTAAAACTTTTAATCATGTAAAGGAAAAAAATTGAGTTAAAAAACATATATGACTACATAAACCATTCCAAATTTCAAACTTTAGATAGAAAACCATTCTACATTTCAAATTTTACACATTAGGAGACCATTCTAAATTACAAAAACATGGTTCTAATATTAAATTAAAATATCCATACTCCAAAATATTTAATTCAAAGTTTTATTGTAAAAATTCAAATGCTATCCCATCTCATGCTAATAAAATATCAAATAACAACAATCCACCTTGTCCTTAAATACATTTTCATCAACATCATTTGAAGATTTATCCATGAAATTGATTTGTCTCATCATCTTCATACAATAATTGTTCATTTACCAACATCTCTTCATCTTTCTCATCTATTAACTTCATTAGTCTCTTATCTTTACCTAAATATGCAAATAAGAAAATAAAAGTTAAAATATCTTAGATATGCCTTGGTTCTAAAGATAATGTTTCAAAAAACAAAATAAGAAGCTCACTTTTTTATTTTTATTTTGAAATCCTTTTTCATTTGGTTGAGATGGTCCTTCTTTTTAACTATTTTCCATTATCTCCAACATCGTTTCATCATCAACACTAAAATTAGCAAGTAATGATTCAAATGTATGAAGTTCTTTTAACACTAAATCATTTAAACATTCACCCATTAATCATTTAATCCTATATCATCAGGTTCTATACTAACTGGATTTTGCAATTTTGTTCCTCAATCGTTTCTATGACAACTTTAAATTATTAATGTCATACATCAATGAATTTAACCATTTCAATGCTAAACCACTTCTCCTCTTGGTATGAATCTAAAAATTTTCTCAATCGTTCAAAATTAGAAATCTATTTTTATATTAAACTTTGAACATCAAATTCTTTAAAGAATTTTACCTGATTGAACAAACTTCAATTTCATTCATAAGTAAAAGCACTACAAATAATACTTAATATTCTTACTACAAATTTCATCATCTATTGAGTATCCTCATATATACTAGCCACTAGTTCTCTCAAAATTTTATCCATTCCCCATGGGAAATGATAAAATTTTAAAGAAAGTTATAATTACAAAAAGGGATTTCGAATGTTACAAAAAGAACATGGATTCATACAACTGTAACCCTATCATTCCAAGGTTGTATAATTGGAGTATTGGTCATTGGTGGTGTAGTTGCCACATCTAATCCATCACAACTAGACAAAGGAAGTACAATTGAGTTCTAATCAACACTTGTAAAAAGAAGAAGTCCATGTACAATAACCACGTATGGGTCTCATTAGGCATCAATTATTTGACCGGATCATTAAAGACCAAGCGTAACTTATAAACATTCTTATGCTCCATAATTAGAGGAAACAAGTTGCCTCATCTTCTTCCTCACACATCCAATAATCATATCTATGGGTGCAAATGGATCGGATTCTGATCCAATCCAAAATTAGCGGATTCGGATACCCCCTCTTCGGACTTTCGAATCAGATAGGATCGTGAAATTGGATCTGTTTGGAATTTGGATCGAATTTGAATCACCCCTGATTCGATCCGAAAAGATCCGATCCAATTCGACCCTTCACTCGCACACACACACACACATATATATATATATATATATACAATATTATTTTTTTATAATTATTATAAAATGACATTTATACCCCATTTTAATATTTTGTTTTAAAATAATATAATGTAATTTAGTTAATTACATAGGTCTAAAATTTTAAATTTAAAAATGAGGTCCTATCTAGTAAAAACTAAAAAGTGTAGTCTGAATACCCTAGACTCTTCCTCTCTTCTATGTTCTAAACAACTGAAAGAGTGAAAATGAGAAGGCAAAAGAACCCTAGCCGCCGCACTTCACTGTGTTGTTGCCTGCTGCCATCGCTGGTGACCGGTTGTAGGTTGCGACTTGTCGTTCACCCATTTGGTTCAATCTTGACCATTGCTAGTTGCCGCTTGCCTTGCATTCAACCATTCATGACTCAACAGCATTGCTAGTAATCTTTCTTCCCCCCATCTTTTGTTTTTTTTCCATTCCCTTTTCTATGAGTTTTACCATATGGAATAGGTTTAGCCATTTAAGTTTGTTCGAGTTAGATTTTGTTTAGTCGTTTAGGTTTTTGTATGAGTGTATTTGTTTTTTTTTTTGTGTGTATGAATATTAAATTGATTAATTAAATATGTTGTATGCAAGCAGTGAGAAAGACATGAGTCTCAGATTTGACATGCCCAATTTGATTTTTCATTTTTTGTTATACATGTTTATTATATTTTTAAATTCTACTTTAATCCAATTTTTGTATGATAATTTTTTTTCTTAATGTTAAATTGAATATCAGAATAGGGTAGTCTGAATATTAAACTGAATATAATATTTGGGAATTTCAGAAAATTTATAGGTTGAATTTGTGCTAGAAGTTTATCTTAAATTGTTGAAAATTATAGGTTAAATTGCCGATAATTTATAAGTTAATTTGTTGAAAATTTCACAGGTTAAACTGTTGAAATAGTGAAGTTTTCATGTTGAATTTATGTTAGAAGTCAATGTTAAATTGTTGATAATTAAGAGGTTAAATTGCTGAAATTTTACAGGTTAAATTTATGCTTAGAAGTGTATTAAATTATTGATAATGCATAGATTATAGGTTAAATTGGTGATATTCGAATCGAATCGAAATGGATATTTGATTAAAAAATGCACAATCGAATCGAATCTGTATCAGATATTTGATGAAAAGGTTCAAGTTGAATTCGAACCATTGAATACAAAATCCGACGGATTCGAATTTGAACATTTGATTTTTTTTATCGAATCGAATTCGAATCCACCCCGATTCGAATTCAATTCGATCCATTTGCATCCCAAATCATGTCCTTTAAAAGTAAAAGTAAGAGGAACAAGTATAAATTACTAATTAAATTACTATTGATGTAATAATTACAACAACCCACCCATGGTTGCATCAAAGCTAATAATTTGAACCCAAATCACTATAGGAAAGCAAGCATTTTATGACATTTCATAAATGTCTCTAAAATCTAAGCAAATCTTGCAAAAAGTTTTTTGTGACATTTGCAGTTCTATCATGATTGCTAATGTCTTAAAACAGTTTTTTGTGTCAATTATTCTAATTTTTGCGACATTTAACAAATGTCACTAAACATTTTCCTAAAATTCAATCACATCATACAATGGTGATGTTTTTTTGCGACATTTATTAAATGTCGCTAAAGGGGGTTTTGCGTCATTTAGTTAGCATCGTAGAAAAGAAAATCACTTTTAGTGATACATTTAACCATTGTCACAAAACCCCCCACCTTTCACAACATTTAATAAATATCGCCAAAGACCCCTTCTGTATATCGCTAAAGGTGGTTTTGGTGACATTTACCAAACATAGTACAAAATGGTGCTCACTTCACAAATTGGGTTTTGTCGTGATTTGTGACTGCCAACATACATTGACATTAATTAAAAAATATTGCTCTTCAAATTGAGATTTTATCCTTATGCATGAGTATTTATATTTAGTACAAAAGGGTCCTATTTATAATTATTTCATGAAGTATGGACACCAAAGACTTATAAAAGAACAAAATCAAATGTGAGAAGACAATAACCTAATCCATGATATAATGTTTCCTTTACAAGTTAACCCACCTTGCCACCTTTACCACCTCACTAAAGGCTGGACCAGACAAGACTCAAACACAAAGATGACAAGACTTAACCCAATTTCAACATATATCCCGTCACATTAACCTCAACTTCACTTCATTTCTTCCCCATATGAAACCATGTAATTTATCATCATCACACAATTGGCTCATAAGGTACTTGTATGGAAAGAATTTTATTTATTTAGTTAAAAATAAATAATAATATCAAACAAAAAATTTTTTAGATAAAAGGATGGCAATTACAAAATGAGATCATCTATAGGAAAATTTTCCAATTGACTATAATTCACCATGTACATCACTTGTCAGTCCTTTTTTTCAGAATTTAAGCAATCATATCATTGTTGTTGAAATTCTTATCATTCATAGTCCATAAAAAAATAATAGCAACAAGAACATAGCTCATGAGAGGGACATGGTAAATTTCATATGAAGTTGTATTTCCATTTTAGTCTAATTTCCATGTTATGTTGTAGCTATACAAATCTTGCATCATATTTTAGGGTGTTTACATATTTAAGATT
Source organism: Nelumbo lutea (assembly GCF_056320005.1). Classification (NCBI taxonomy): domain Eukaryota; kingdom Viridiplantae; phylum Streptophyta; class Magnoliopsida; order Proteales; family Nelumbonaceae; genus Nelumbo; species Nelumbo lutea. The sequence goes on along the minus strand of NC_142686.1, from coordinate 62,423,166 downwards.
CCAAAATGCTAGGTGATTCATCTTTACAATTTCAATAAGTTTCATAAGAAAAATCATGTGTTTGGTTGCCGAGAAAGGGATGGGAAGAGAAACATCTTGACCGAATATTCCATTTTCTCGGTGTTTATTTTGAAAGAAATGCTAAGATTGGAAAGGAAAGAATTGGATACGGGATCCCAAAATCGAGTATGCAAGGTCACACCAAAATAGTGAAACCTCGTCGAGAAAAGAAAACTGAATGTAGTTTGTGAGAAAATTGTCAACACTATCAGAGAACACCACTCCAGGTCTTCGTCTTCCACCTTCACCCTCCAGTGACATATTTGGTGGTTTCCTGTGATGGTAAGCACATAT